>NW_010425679.1:8298-30111 GCF_000710305.1 Buceros rhinoceros silvestris | reverse complement strand
GAAAGCTCAAACCCAGAATATTCCAATTCTTTTTTGTCCCTTTGTGCTCTTGCTGTTCTTCACCAGAGCTCCTCGCTCGACCTTGGTGTTCCTCAACACACTCCTGTCTTGGTTTGTGTCACAGGAGCCCCAAGCAGCAGTGCTGTGCGGGATGCTTTGTGCCTGGGAATGCTGCCTGTTGAGGAGCAGAGGGATTTGGAATAACTGATTGCAACTTCCCATGAGATTTATCATGTTTTGGGTTCTGTTCAGAAAATTTTGATGTTTCTTTGGAAGAAAAGTCCACACAAATCTTAATGAGAAATTTAATTTCCAGTGAAGAATCTCAAGTGGATTTTCTGTTCTATTTTGTTTTCCTTTGCTTGCCACCTTTAATTAAAACAGCCCAGTTTAAAACAAACTACCCTTTAAAGAAATACTGTTGACATACCCAAAACATCTCCCATCTTTAATCTCTTTTAAATAAAGATTAAATCTGTGGCCCTTTCCAGACACTTGCCCACATATACAAGCCTTACAGTAGACTCAAGGGTTCAATCATTTGGACCGTTTTGATCAAAGGAGAGTTTCTAAAGCCATCAGTAAAGTGTCCTGGCTCAAAGGAAATGAGAACACTAAGTCATTTAGAAGTGTAGGAGGTTTGGCCCCTACTTGGGGATCTCCTCCTTGAATGGTGCTGGCTCTAGCAGTGTGCAG
This sequence comes from Buceros rhinoceros silvestris, assembly GCF_000710305.1. Taxonomy (NCBI): domain Eukaryota; kingdom Metazoa; phylum Chordata; class Aves; order Bucerotiformes; family Bucerotidae; genus Buceros; species Buceros rhinoceros. The sequence goes on along the minus strand of NW_010425679.1, from coordinate 29,415 downwards.
AATGAGGGTCTTAAACTGCTGGCTGTCCTAGGAGCGTGCTCACCTGGCTGGTTAGTCCTGCAGACCACCATACACTGGTATGTAAAGGTCTGAAAGTTTTAACCAGTTTTGTCTTATCCTGATTGCTTTCCCTGAGATATATTTAAAAATGTCAATAACTTTAAACATTTAAGTAGTCTTCAGAGGGATTACTTGCACATCATGGCATGTAGGCTGTAGCTCGCAGAGCTCCTCGTGAAGAGTTACGTATCTTTTGGCCTTGGGCTGAAAAAGGGAAATTGAAAGTGTAGTCGATGACAGAGCTGGGACTGTGTCCCAAATCACTCTGTTTCACTCGCTGTCTGTCCATCTGTCTCTTACCCAGCCTGGTGCCTGTGTGTTACTCTTCTCTTTCTGTAGCTAAGTGCTGCTGCTACTCAGACTTTGATAGGGTCGTGCACCTGGAAGAAGGTGACTTTTAAAAATAGAAATATTGTGAGATGTTAGATTGCTGCTGTCCTCCGGTAAACTGTTTTACTCCTAGCTCTGCATCCCGGCTGTGTTCCAAGCCCTTCCTCAGCAAGGGGAGCTCACCCTCTGCAATGGGAGCAGGACTTGTTCTGCGGGCACAGTTCTTGAGGTGCTGGTTGGGTGTCAGTACTGAAAGCCGGGACTGTATGTCCGCAGCTTGCAGAATGAGTTTGGCTGGTTGGTTTTTTACTTTTTGAACCAGCTCCTTTGCTAATTTTGACTGTTCTGGCAGGAACAGCTTTAACACCTTGTACACTCTGTACTGCTTTAGCTGTAAGGACTCTGCGCTGTTGTATAATCTAATTGCAAAAATGGACCAAATTCTGCCAACGGCACGAAGCCAGAGCACAGAACTGCACAGCCCTAATCTCCCCAGCTTCATATCCTCCCCTCTTGCATCTACTTTTTAAATCTCTAATGAATAGAAGGCTTCATCTTTTTAAACTCCAGTAGGACAACACACATGTGGGCTGACTCTACCACAAGCTCCTCAGTAACACTCTCACTGTTTAGGGGAAGTAAATACACAAACTTCAAAAGTCTTTCTGTGTGGAGAATCTGTTTGGATTTGCACAGGAAGTGGGGAGCAGGCATATAGGTAGCAATATTAATGAAGTTTTTTATAAAGACTTCATTCAAGGCTTTCAAAAATATAACTCTTATGGGACCCAGTTTATCTGCCAAGTCCGAGAATCTGTTTGGAATTTAAAATATATATTTAAAGGTCCCTGAGAAGTAGCAGATTAGAAGAGGGAGCAGCCTGGGAAGGGCACATGGGAAATCACTGCTGGAAGAGGAGGCCGGTCCTTGGGGGGCTGAGCTCTGCAGTGGGGTGTATGAGCCATCAGAGAATCAACCCTTCTCTTGGCTGTAGAGTAGTTAGAAGAGGGGTTGACTAGTACAAATCAAATCCCCACCTTAAACTGTTGTGCCATGTTGAAGGGGTGAAGTACCTACAAAAGCCCTCCTTCAGTTGATGGACACACACTTTCTTGCAAGCGCTTGAGTTCAGACCCTTTTCTTCATCCCACGTGAGAGATGGCTGCGTTTGATCATTTACTGCCTTAAAAATGCTATTAACTAGGTTTGGTTCAATTCCTTGTGATTCCCAAGGTTGGTTGTTGTGGGGTTGTGAGAAAAAAGCATGCACCAGTCAGGTAAATCGGTTGGGAAGAGCACACGAGGGGAGGCAGGGATGTCCAGGCAGGAGGCAGCAGCTTGGCATCTGTAATAGCCACCCACCCCTAAAGTCCCTCCCTGGCGTGTCTAAATCCTCGCTCTGGAGAGAGGAGAATAAATCTGAGAAGCCTTTGGCTTCTTATTTGGGGAAAATGGGTCCCACAGAAGTAGTACGGGGCATCCAGTCATCATGTTCAGGATTAAGAGGAATGTATTGATGATCTGGGAGGATCACAACTCAAGAGGGTTTGTTCCCTCCCAGCCTTGTGGTGGTTTGTTTTTTTTTTTCCTGGAGACAGTAATCAGTTTCCTAATCTTCACTGGACGGTGATCAGAGACGGCGGCCGGCTCACCCATCCCTTGTGCCCGCCAGAGCCACGGTTCGCTTTGCGCGGATGCCATACAGAGGTAATACTCGTGTCTCCTTTGCAATGTGGACCTGTGGCTTCCTCGGAGTCCCTCCGAAGTCCTGTTCTGGGGTTTGGGGTTTATCTGTGTGTTTTTTATTATATGAAAAGTGATGTATTTGTTCACTCTTCTGGGACAGATCTTGTTAGCTTGGACAAGCAGCAAACGAGTGCAGGCCTGTGGAAGGAAGACGGCTTTTCACCTTGGCTGTTTGCAATAAAAGGAATAGACACGTACTAGGGCTGGACGTCTGGGCGATGCACGTGAGATGTCAGATGTGCCCGTGCCAGCAGGATGGTCCCTGCCTAGAAAGCTTTAACAGATGGTGTGCAGAAGTGCTGTTTATGATGACTCTACTCTTACCTGGCACTGGTTCCCTCCGTGTATCGCCGCTGTGCTTTGGACTCCAAGTGCAGCCGAAGGAGCCGGTAGCAGAAGTTTCAAAGGTAAACAGCAAAAGCACAAAGCTGCGCGTTGACCTTAATCTTGTTTAGAAAAATCAGCAATGCTAATTTGGAGTGCGAGAGGTGTCCATCCCCAGGTCAAAGCCCCTGAGAATGACAGAGAACTCTCTGTCCTTGTGTCTTTAGCAGTAGCAGCCAGGGAAGAAGGGAATGGCCAGTATGTAGTGACATTTCCCCAGTGTATGTTTTTCCAGGGACTTCTCAGCTGGTGATAGTGCCTTTTGGATTAAACACCCATGGACAGTGGCTCTCCATGATGTCCAGTGTCGCAGGGTTTCACAGTTCGGCTGCATGCTGCGCTTGGCTGCGGGGCAGCTCCTGTATTGATGCCATCAAGCTGGTTAGTCTGAATGCTGGGTGTGACACGTTAGGTACATCAATAGCATTTTAATGTGGGGGGAAAGGATCCTGTGAATGTTGGCTGCATCGAGCTCACAGCATTTCTTTCACGTAGCATCTCTATTCTACCTGCTCTGCCCCGTGTTCACCTTCGCTGGGTTCTGGCCAGGTGTCACTGTTTAATGCAGTGGCTTTGTTGACGTGTTACTGATAATCCTCTTTTCTTCTACCAGCCTCAAGCCTCACAGAACAAATCTGTATTTCCACTACAGAGGGATTTGCAGGAAAATTCTGGCTCTGTTTAAACTGATGACAAAACTCTTGGGGGTTTCAGAGTGACCTCTATGTCATGTTTTCATGTGATCACAAGACTCTATTTCAGTGGCAACAGGAATAACTACCTGGAGAACAGGATCAGACTGACTCAAAGAATTTGTCAGGCTTTAAATACCAGCAGCAAAACGGGGCTCCTGTTCTGTGTTTGGTGAGGAGGCCTCAAACAGCACAATCCAAAGTATATCTTGACTTCCCATCCTTTCCTGACCTTCTATTCACTGAAGAGCAGATCCTCGCACTTTAGGTCAAGGCAAGACCAAATATCAGTGTTTACGGAACAAAAATAACCCAAGGATTTTTGCTTCAGCATAGAATGAATAGAAAGGATTTTATAAATAAAACATAACTTGGAAATAGATAATAAAATTAGTGAGGGGGCTGCTCTCAGGAGCAAGTCTGCAGGGAGAAGTCAGGATATTTCTTTTTTTCAAGGCTAAAGTAAACTTTGAAAATGACTGCCTTGTTGAAGAAGGGGTTTTTTGGTGACTCTAGTGGTTGAAACACCCAAAAGAGGGTGGATATTTTGGCATGAGGGATAAACAGAGGCTAACAGGAGCAGCAAACTTGTGACTCCCTCTGTATATAAACTGAAGGTGATTCATCCAGGTTTTTATTTTAATGGCAAGGCCACCAAGCCAGCTGACATACATCTGAGGTGAATGCCATGGAATAAAAGGATCAGCTCAGGACAGCGGAGCAGTGACCGGATGCCAACGCCCTGCGTAGGTACCAAGACTAGAGACTTGCCCTACCAGCAGTCTGGTTGCCAGGCACAAAGGAAAGCACGGGCAACTGCTGCTGCTTTGGCAGGGAGGGAACGAAAACAAGCACTAAACACTCCAGCCCTTCGGACTCTCATCACTTTTGTGGACGTTCTGTTGAGTTTCCATAGGCCTAAAAACTGGAAACCACCCAGCGCCCTTTTCTCCCCCACATCCCCGAACCCAACTACTTCTATGATTTGGCTGGGGAGAAAGGAAGCTATTTTTGGTAGGAAACAGTTATTTTAAGACAATCTAGAAAAGGCAATGGCTTTTAGCCAAATTAATAACATAATGCAACTGAAATGCTGCTTTTCATGTCGTGCTTCCAGTGCTAACACAGTAACAAAGCGCAGTGACTTGATGGAGCTGCTGGTCGTTAGTCTGAGCGTGACCGTGCTCCCCGCGTCACCCCTCTCTTCCTCTCGCAGCTCAGGATGTCAGCCTGGAGCAGAGTCGCCGTTTCTCCGCTGGCTTTAATTCTAGTCTACAGAAAGGCAAGAGAGTATGTATTTGAAGGGGTAACCCGAGGCTTTGGACCTGCTGAAAACCAGCAGCTTTCCTCCGGAAAACTGAGCGTAACAGGGAGCCTCGTGCACAGAAAACAACTTATGATTTCTTAAAGCTATTTAAAAATATTCTGTTTACTTCAGTGGACGCATCTGTGCTTCTAAGTGTTGATAAACAGTATCCAGGATGTATAGCAGGAGGGAGAAGCAGCTGTACCAGGGGCTGCGTGTCTGGCACACGGCTGAGCTCGGCGGCTATGCTGATCCGAACGTCAACCAGTTTTCGAGGGATTTCTTGTTCATACTGTTTTGCAAGACAAAAGCAGATGCTTTTAATGTAAAATTAATACTGAAGAGTAGAGGTTGAACCCGGATCTGCCCAAATGTTCTGCCTTGGATGCAGGATGACTTTGCATATCTCTAAATAAGTTTTAAGCTCAAGTGTCCTGGCTTCTCGGTGTGTTTTTTTTCTTGCCTGTATATAAATGAAGGCGGTGTTTATTGCTGAAGGAAATGCAGTGGGAAGAGCATAAATTTTTTTGGCTTTCTGTCCGATCTCCACAACAGGGAGAGACTGTGAAAAATACAAACAAATCTTTATTTCTGGACTAATTGCTCAAAGCCAGGAACTTACAACAAGCTGAGAATAATTTGATGCAAAATACAGTTCTGTCACCCTCTCTTCACGCTCCTCAGTGCTCCATGCACCGCTTTCCTGTTAGCTCTTCCCGTAGCCCTGGCCAGGCTATTGAAACCTGTAAGCTCATCCAAAAACCACTCAAAGACACAAAGCTTTCTTTTCACTTAATGAACTTTAGGTACACAAGGCCTAAACTAACACAGCCTTGCTTCCAACCCATCTGTGGAAACAAATTGAGACACAAATTCAAATGCTGCTTTGGAAGCACTTTTGACCATTTATAGAATACTCTGAAATCCTCAGAATTTTGTTTTTATCCTTCATGCTACAGAGAAGTCCTCAGTAATAGAGGATTTTGAATTGGTTTGGGAATCTACCTTTTGCCTGGGTTTTCACAGGCTGGACTCGCTGGCAGTGCAGCCGATGCCCTGTTCCTGCTGCATGAGTTGGATGCCAACCACCCCCCAGAACCCCTGCTGCTTCATTCAACTAGTTGCACTGGGGGGAAGAAAAAAAAAAGTGTTTTTCCTCCCTGTCAAAACATTGTCTGATGTATTTGGCCTATATACTCTGTGCTGCCCCAGCACATCGAGCCGGTGCGGCTGCCTCTCACCGAACAAGCCAGTCACAAACCGGGCTTTCTCCTTCAGCTGGTGACAGCCCGACCTCCCCCATGAGAGATGGTGAATGGCCCCGCTTAACCTGGGGGGAGGCAGTGGTGGGATTTAATCTCAGTTTGCTTTCAAATGCATCTGTTAGTAGTTTGTGTACAGTGAGGGTGTCATCATCAGTTCTATAACAGAGGTGGAGGCTCGCATGTAATTACAGACATGGAACAAGGGTGAGCACAGATGGGAGTTTTCCAAACAGCCCCTCTGAAACTGCACCTCGGGTTCACGGCACAGAAGCGATTGGCAGAGAGCAGCGTTAATGTTGGGTGTTGTTACGGGACAGACTTAAAGTGATTCAGACACCCTAGGAGGTGACAGAAACACCCCCCTGCGATTCCGTTCCCTTACCTCCTCCTCCCAACCTGTGTACTGAGTCATCTTCATCAGGAGCACTGGAAGCACCAAGCTGGAGTTTGCATTTGAAATCTTGGTTTATTTTTTATCCCCTGCCCCTTCCTAAAGCCTGATATTCCACCAATTATTATAGATCTCACTGGTTTCAGAGATTGGAAGCTTTATGTTTTAGAATTGTTTTTCTAAATCATGTTTTAAGAGACTTTTTTTCTTCTGCTCTATTAGTTTAACACATTAATTTGCCATGGAGGAGGTGGAGCTCATAATATCCGGTTCTGAGGAAGGAGTCTGGGTAACACTGTGAGCCACTGTTCCAAGCACGGGCTTATTTACATTAATTAGAAAGTGCACTTGTTAAGTCCTCAATTAATTAGGTAGAGCAGCACCTATTGAGAGCAGATGAAAGAGCTACTGTGCGAGAGGAAGAAGGGAGGGGGAGATGTGAAGGATGAAAACAGAAAGATAATACCAGCGCTGGAAAGTAAATGGTGTTAGAGAAGCCAGAAAGAGATCACAGGTACGGCTCTGTTGGACCCTAAATCGCCGTCACTGTTCACAAACTGGCTTCAGGTATAGTTGCTGGTGCAGGTTTTGAGGGATTATTTAGAGTCCATCTGCAGTTTTAAAGCAGGTCATTGATTAGGTCTTTGAGAAGGATTTACTCTAAGGTCCTGCTCTATGCCCTGCACAATTTACCCTGGACTAGAGGCTGTAGGTCAGTCAGGAATATCTCACCTAACCCGAAAAACACAGCAGAAAAAGCGCAGTAGTTTGTTTTAAAACAGAATGCTCTGTTTCCTCTCTAAAAGACATTTGAACGTTCGCTGCTGTTTTATTTTCCTTTCTCTCCTCTTGTGTTTTTGTTTGAATATATCCAACATTTCAAAGCAAACAAGTTAAAGTCATAGTTTTGAAAGAAAATTTTCATGTTATGATTCCAGAAATACAGTATTAATACCAGATGTTTAAAAAGTCATAAATACGTTTCCCTAAACTAAGGAGACTTTAATGATACGTCATGTAGAACTCAGGTCTCAGGTTTGGAGAATGCTTACACGGAGTAGCTGGTTTGGGGTTTTCAAGCAGAAGCTGAATTTCTTGCACAAGGTTCCAAGAGCTGGGGTTTTAAGCACTATGCCAGGCATCATGAGACTTTTGATAAAATCGGGCAGGGCTGCCAATTTTAAACTTAAACCCATCTCCCCATCTAGAGGTTCACTTGAACTTCAGCCCAGAACCAGTGGAAGAATTTTGTGAAGCTGGGCTGAGCCTTGGGACTGACCCTTCGCCTGGCAGCCCAGTGTTTGCTATGAAAGTTTGCGGTCGCTTTAACCAACGTGGCTAATCAAAAATCCATTTAGTGGGTGGCTGCAATACTCTCCCAAAAGCTCTGTGCTGACAGATCAATGCTCTGGTGCTGTAGATGGATAATAGGTTTTCTGTGATCCTCTGTGTGTACGAGGCTTTTTAAAAATTCTCCTGTAATGCATATGCAGGAATGTTTTGGAGGCTTCTGATGAAATTTTATGCTCTAGTGAATGACTACGTAGCAATTTCTAGGGATTGTAATAACATAATAAGCCAGTCTTTTGAGAGGCCGAAGGAATCTTTCCTCAACGTCTCTGAGGTTCGCTGTAATTCCCTGGTTTTTTCCATGTAGATTCCACGATGGATAAAGGCAGTGGTGGTGGTGGGCAGCAGGAACGCTGCGAGCTGTTGTAAGCCTTTTCCCAAGGCCTTGGAATATTTCTAACAAATTTGTGCGATGGTACAGGATTAGGTAATGGTAATCTTCGGAGCTGGGCTGTTTGATATTCATTTCACTCATGTTCCGCTCTGCAGGGCCTCTGAAAGCAGACGTTTGGTGCGAAGCAGCAGCTTTTGGTACCTGAGCCAGTAAAGAATTACTATGAAAATACAATCATTTGAGAGGGAGGAGCGGGGTTTGTGTGTGTTAAAATCCGAGGTTAATAGAAATCTTTGGAGATGTGTTTTCGGTCTGTGAGGGTAAGAGGCACTTGCCCTGTTCCTGCTGCTATTCTTTCGTTTCTTTCTTGGCTTTGTGGCTGTTGAACCCTCGACACTCAGATCTGAAGAAGTGCTCTTTGGTTCAGCTGCTTTCACGCTTTCTTGCCCATGTGCTATTGATGCTTCAGCCCCTAAAATACTGTGCTCCCTCTTCTTGACTCTGTTCATCAGTCTGTCCTGAAGCCTTCTCTTTCTCTCTTTTTTTCCAATATGCAATTTAACCTTAATAATTGTGACTTTAAATCATGGAGAACTTTGTAAAGCATCCTGGGAGGAGGTTTTGTATGACAGAGACAGCTTCTGAAGCATGATGACTGAGGTTTCTGAGGCAGCATAGGCATTCGAATACAAACCTGTCATTAATTTTAATGAGGACCAGAAATCTGTGTGTACGTCTCCAGAATTGCTTCAAAATACTCAGTGTGTGAATAATCCTGTCACCCTTTTGATACGACAGTCTCCTGAGCTGATGCTGCTCTTCTGGAGAGTCACAGCAAATGTCAAAACAACTTTTGCTTCCTTTGCAGAAGAGGAACCTGTGATGTGGATTTTTTGAGTGGCTTTGGTGTCCCCACCAAAGGACAGAGACGCAAACAAGTGTGACTTCTGCATGCTTCAGCCCAACAGCAGCGCTTGGGCTTCAAGAATTGGCTCTAAGATGAAGCCAGGAGACAGGGAAGTGATCTTGCTGTGAAGTCTTGTGCGTAAGCAGTAAAGATCCCCACCACAGGCACCCGTTCCTAGCTGCAGGCCCACCTGCACTGTGAAAAATGACTCAAAGGTGTGTAACTTCAGAACTAGGCAAAGAGATCTAGATGAATCATTTACTGCTGAAGGTTGTTCGCTTCAGGTCAACCAAAGGTATTTGTGGATCTTGCCCAACTCTAAGTACTTTCCTGCTGGAGAAGGAAAAGTTGAAGCAAATCCAGGAAGCTTCCTCCAGCATTTGCACACTGAAACGTCACCTTTTTTCTTTTCAGAATTTTTTCTGAAATTTTGAAAAGTGATCAGAAAGTTTTGGCTCCTCATGAAGTAATTGGGGCTTTATGGTACCCAGAGTGGTGTTTGTTCTCAGCACCCGTGTGGCTACAAGAACAGGCTGACTGTGCTATAGACCTGCTGCAAACCGCTGGAAATCTTTTCCATTGGCACTTCCACTTTCCTGAAGCAGTTTTTCAGCTTTGCGTTAATTTGATGTGACTAAGACTATTTTACTTGAACAAATGCTTATGGAAAGCGGACACCCTCTAGGATGGCAGCGTGGAGTGGTATGATCTCGAAAAGAGTTTTCCAAAACTTCTCATTGCACCTTTGGCACCAAAGCCATGAAGGCTGGTGAGGTTCTGCCAAGTCCTATAGCAGCTAAAACCACGTACGTGTGCAGTAACTCTGGTGATGAGAGACTCAGAACTACATTTTAAACTCAGCGTTCGAAGGATTACTTTAAGAGTAACTTATAAAAATTAACTCCTAATTTTTCTAGCATGGCTGAAAGGAAGCCTGTTGGAATAATAGTGAATGAATTCTGAAAGCAATCTAAACTTCTCTAACACTGTTTCTCTGATTTGTCTCTACCGAGGGATTCAAAGAGCAGGGCAAGAGTTTGGGGGTTTTACAGTGGATTTATATTTTTGGTGCCATCCTGAAGAGTTGCCTTCATTGAAGTATCAAAGCTAGACCACTTGACTTGTGTAATTGGTCACAGCTAAATGCAGCCTGGACTTCAAATCTCCAGTGTTGAACTTGCACGCTGTGTGCGGGGTTTTCGGAGACAAAATAGCCATTCACAATTTCTAGGGTGAAGGAACTGCCGTGCCTTCCCGAAAGGAAAACACGCAGATGGAGAGGCTGGGTTTACGTTGTTGGGGAGTCATTTCACAGTCAGCTTTGCTCAGTTCTCACGTGCGAGGCTGGGTGAAGGAGATGCTGAAGTGAGGGGTGTAGATTTGGCTGTAGACTGTAGGGAGCGAAGTCTCACAAAGGTTATCTTGTTCTTTCTGCTTATTTTCAAAGGCCAGCAGCAATATCTGAAGATGACTTGCCCTACAGACATTTTGATCAAAAGCTAGAAAATTAGGTCCATTAAAGTATTGACTGAGGCTCAGTACTGAAGTGCCTCTTGTTGGATTCAGAGGCACAGTGTGACTTTGCCCCTTTCTGCCAGGATACTCAAAACAGAGCAAATTAGGAGTGCGGGTACTGGCCCTCCTGCAGCAGAAATATCCAAGCAGAGACAAATCACCCCAGGCAGTGAGCTGCCAAGTAGTGGAAACAGGAAAATCCATCTTTAGTCGTGCCAAAATGACGGAGACATCAATTGTGTTACAGCTGGGTGCCTGACTTTCCCTCTGAAGAGAGAGATAATAGGTGAAAACAAAATTAAACAGTTGAGTTTAGGAAGGGAGGTTGAAATTTGGGAAACACACCCGCAGAAGGGCGTTTGGCAGGCTGTTGTCTTGGTCGGAGAGATGTCTCATGGTGTCAGGTCCTTGCTGCACTGCCTCAGGAGTGGGCTGTGGGGTACCCCCTGCTCCCCTTGCTGCAGTCCCCTGCCCAAGGGCCGGTGGTGTTGATGTGGGTGTGGAAAGAAGGGAAGGACAAGCGTGGCATGTCTGCAGATGGAAATGTGCGGAGCTGCATGAGTGGGGCAGCACCAGCCCTGGAGCCTGGTGCCTTTCCCTGTCCAGCCGCTGGTGGGTGAGAGCAGCTTGAAGGCTTCCCCGAGCCCTTCAGGATGAGGTCTCTGGAGATGTCTACCTCCACCTGAACTCGGGGCAAGCTGAGCACGCGAGCACTTTCCAGAACCTCTTTTGCTTCAGCTTGAGAATGAGGGTGCCATGCTTTGAGGGGAGAAACTTCTTCGAAAAATACTTAATGCCGGGGGACAGTGGGATTCGCACAATGCTGTTGTCCATGGCGCAGCCTGGCAGGGTCCTTCCTGCCCATGAGAGCCTCCTTCGCTCCCTGGCCCTGTCATGTGCCAAGGGATGTCACAGGCAGCCGTTCCTCTGAATCTGGCAGCACAGCAATGGGCACTCGCCTTTTGCTAGCTGGGAAGCACCAGCGTGTTGGCTGGGGGTCTCAAACAAGCCCCATCAGTTTGTGATGTCCCTCGGTTGTGCTTGATGATTCCCCACGTCACAAGGGGGCACCCATGACTAAAGCTTTAATTATCCATTAAGACCTGAGGGCCTTTGTGTTCTGCAGGTTTCCTTTTGCCCCCCAGCAGTCTGCTAAAATAATGAAATATTAAGGTAGGACCATTAAAATAATCCTTTTAGTTATTTTGTGCTTTTTTTTTCTCCAGATGATGTTTGAATCCCTTTTAGTTCATGACAAGTTCAGCATCAACTGTTACACTAACAAGAGACAGTCCTTTATAATTAAAGACAGGTTCATGTTTTTGCAATTTAAGGATGGAATTAGATTTCTGGGATAAGAGTGTAGCTTTATAGTGATTTTCTTACGACTTTGATGTAGCAACCTAGAATTTTATAGGGATTTTGCAGTCGTATAAGGACTTCAAAATACCTGTAAGCTGGTAATTTTCTGTGGATTGAGTAACTGTCTTAATTTTTCTGTTTATTTTCAAAATTGCTGAACACCTTTATATTCCTGTGTCCTTCGATAAGAAATAGTATTCTGCATTTCTAACATGTCAAGTTGGGTGAAGATGCTGGCTAGCTTTCCCCACCCTCTGCCCGTTCTCCTATCAGCACTGTGCTTTTGCACACCTGCACATCACGCACCCTGCACATCCTTTCGGCTGCAGCTTTAGAAACTCCATCCACAGAGGATGAATTGTATTGGCGAGCAACGCCAGCAGCACCGGGAGTTCTTTCCTCCCCTGCACCAAGAATGGAGAAACCTTTTCCCGCTTTGATTGGGAAAAGCCTGAGCAGACAGACAGGCTTTGCACAATGCACAGGGGTCAGGGAGGCAGGGACAGGAGCCTTGCGGGGGGGGTCCATGTGGGGAGCCTCCCCCTCCTCTTTCTCCCAGGCATAGGCAGCTAGAGACTGCTGCTCCCGCACTGCTGCTGACGGGTGTCTGCACTGCGAGGTGAAGGAGCCTGGAAAAGGGATTACGTGGGGCAAAAATTCTTGCCAGTGGGACCTTTGCTAGCTGTAGGTGTTGGATGGCTGGAGACTCCACAGCCCCACCTCTGCTTTCTCACTATTGTTCTCACCTGGCACACAAGAAGCCCAGAAAAAGCAGAGGTTCCTAATTGCCCTTTTTTTAAAGCAGACCAGTCTAATTTCTGCTGAGTGAGCAGAAACTCTCATTAATTTGGAACAGGGAGGGAGGAATGTGTAATGGGCAAGGAAGCATAGATGAACTCCACACTTGTCTCCACAGTAAATGAACCTGTGGTGAAGCCAAAAGCCCCATCACAAACTCCAGAGGAAGGGGCAGTGACCATCTGCAGCTTTTTGGCATGTTTGCTCTCTGCAGCAGCAGAGCTTCTCCCTCTCGTGTCCCCAGCAGCTTTGATTTTTGTGGTGAAGTGAATTCTAGGTTTATATTTTAGTGCCTTTTTTCCTTTGTTGGTGTTCTTTAAATGTTCTGGCTACTGTGAATAAGGTTTTCTCTGGGAGAGTGGGTCAAAGCTAGAGAACTATCAGCTTCTCTCAGACACTTTCCAAAAATAAGTTGGCAAATTTGTGGTAACTCATTATCCTCCAGCACATGGCTGATTGTGTGTAAAGCCCGCCAGACTTGCATGCATGCAGCCTAATGATGTTAAAACGGAATAGTCACTGTGCTATGATACTCTTGAGTGGCCTGAGAAAGTTATAATGTGTGTGTTTCAGCCCAGTGCACTGAAAAGACAATGTGCTGGGCAGGGCTTGCTCAGCTCCTCCAAGCCTGCAGTTGTTTCTAAGCTTGCTTTGTCCGTAAGTGAGGGAATGAGGTAGAATGTGAAATTCGTGGGTTATGTGATCTTGGGTTAGTGTCCCCTCGGGGCTATTTTTCCCCCTTTTCTTAAAAATTTCACCTGTGGCGTATTCAGTGCTGAAAACGTTTTCTTTGCACTCATCCAGTTTGAGCACAATGAGGGTCCCAGCTGAGTGCCTGGAGTTTCTATAACACGTCGAATAATAAAGGGAGGTTAGACATGACCAGGCTCTTCTAGCACAATACAGAGGGGATATACTTCGCTGTATACACACACGTGTCCTAAGGAAATGAGTAATTTCTGTTGCTGTGTATGGTATAAGGGGATGTTAGAAAAAAAAAAACTATTGCAGAAGCAAGGGAGAGGTGCGTGTTAAAGCAACCCAGTTATTGCAAGCCCAGGAAGAAGTGTGAGTTCTATTTTGAGCCTCCTAAATCCATTGAGAATGTCTCTTACGATCCAAGATGTTCTCTGAACTCTGACAAATCCTTGAAGTGCTTGTTCTGAGATGCTTTAACCAGGAAGATACTTGCAGATCCTGCAACTGCTAAACCTCATGCAGAAGAAACACCTGAGTCTTGTCAGGCTGAAATGCAGAAAGCGACACCAGTATTCTGAGATGAAAACCCGGATCTGTTTTGAGCTGATGAATAGTCGCTTCAGAGCATGCTCTGACAGCCCAGGACAGTCCCAGAGCTGAACGGTGTGAAATGCTGTTAGTTTGACCGTCACGCTGTGTTTGGTGAGGCCGAGGATCAGACAGCCTGGGAGGAGCAGGGCGTCCAGCGTGTGAGGTCCTTTGGTCCCACCACAGGCTGGCAGTCGGAGGCACAGAATGCGGAAAATTGAGCTGGATTTGCAGCTTTGTGTGAAAGTCTCTTTCGTTCCAGAGTCCGCGTTTGTCTGGTGGCTAAAGGGAGGGCAGGAAACCAGGAGGGAGCAGGGATCTTCCAAACCCAGCCAAGGCATTTATCAGGGTGGTGGTTGTCTTCACACCACCCCGCTCAAACCTGGGGAGCATCCGCTTGTTCTGGGTAATTTGTAAGGAGGGGAGAGAGCAGCCCCTTGGCAACAGTCTTGGAAATTATAGTCATCTTAGCTTGTGCCTAAGCACCGAGATTTTTGTGCCTGTTTCATGCAGGAGAAAAATGAGGAATCTCAAATCATAAGATTGTTAAAATGATGCTCAAGTGTTTGTCAATGTCATACGGCAGAAGAAAAAATAGGCGATGAATAGAAAAGATGGGGAAAATGTGAGGCTAACAAATGAATACTTTGGGGGTGTAGGAAACCCTTTCCTATGTATAGGAGAATTTCTGGGTGGTTCTGAGTGTGGGTGTGGAGTGCTTTTGGAAAATCAATCTGTTCTGAGCTCACAAGTAAGGGTTAAGAAGTGGCAGCACCTTGAACCAGTCATTTTCAAAATCTTTGGCATTAGTGTATCAGCCTACATCTGTGTTTACAAACTGAGATTAAGAGCTTTATTTCTGTTGTGTTAACAAAAGCTGGTTTTAAAGAGCCTTACAAATAACAGAAGTCCCAAAATCCCTTTGTCAAATGCAGGTCGGCATCCAGCATGGCTTTAGAGTGGGCTGATGCTGTCCTTCCCCCTCCTGACCTTCATCCCAATGTAAAACAGTGATTTAGTTCTTCACCACCCTGCACGCAATTTTCTTTCTCATTTTTCTTAATATTTAAAAGCAAGTTGGGCAGGACATTAATGTGTTCCACCTCCATAGTTTATTTAGAGCTCATCTTGTTCACATTTCAGTCAAGCTTAGCAGAAACTCTCCTCTTTGGAACAGGATCACGACATACTAACCTCAGGGGTTTCAGCTGAGATTTGCTTGTTTGACTTTTCCCCGGTTTCCATGACCTAGTTCTTCTGTGCTCTCTCCCTGCTCTGAGGAGAGTGAAGGACACTCGAAAGAGAAATCCTTGAAACTGGCCCAATTTCGGAAGGGTCCCTCCCAAACTGTTTGCACTGGCTTCTTGTTTCTTACCTTCCCTTGCTCCTTGTGGGTGCACTCTGAAAAAGGACTGTGTGAGTAGAAAATAATATAAATCAAAGAGAGTCTTTTTTTATTAGAGTTGATCTGGAAATATTCATGGCAAATTCTTGTAGCAGAGGCACTAACAGCTATGGTTACTGAGCAACCAGCCCTGAGCAGGTCAGGAACCCTTTTGCTTGTCTGTCCTGGATGCTGTAAAAGGCTCATCCTCCACTTAGTGCCACAGGGCAGCCTATAGTACTCCAGAAACATAAAAGCATTCAGGAACCTAGCTTGAAGAATTATCCCCAAACTCCCAAGCTTTGTAACTTGAAGTATTATACCCTTATTGTAAAATCTCATTTGAGAAAATGGTTCAAGCCAGTGGGCACAGCAAGGGTTGGGAAAGTGTTCTGAAACTCCAGCCCAGTCCCTGAATCGAAGGCCAGTTTTCAGGGTTGACTTTTTGTCCCGGAACGGGAGCAGGTGGCGTCAGGATGCGGGTTGCTGACAGAGCGGTGGCTCTGTGAGCTGCTGCCAGCAGCGAGGCACGGGTGACGGATGGGCAGACACGCTCCGGCAGGCTGGCCTGGCTGCTCCATGCAGGTACCAGAGTGGCTCCTCTGAGCCCCCCAGCTGCTTTCTGGTGGGAGTCAGGAAGCTTTGCGCTGGTGTCTAGGGGGAGATACTGGAGATACTTGACAATGCCAATTTCCAGATGGACTAAGGTCATGCTCAGAGTGTTGTAGCGAAGATAATAGATTTGGGGCTGCTTTTCTTTGCCTTCGGGCTTGCAACTTTGTTTAGCAGTTGTCTTTTCAAATAAACCTCTTTCATTTTTCCTTCTAGAAATACAAATTACTATCAACACATTTTGTTTGCTTTCACTCAATGAGAAAAGGACGCTCACAGTCTCAGGGCCTTGGGAAACTTCTGCTATCACGTGCTTCTCAGAGTTAGTAGTAGAGCACTTTTCGATCCTTAACACCTGCCACCGCTGCTCCCTATTTGAGAATATGCGAGTACTAAACCAAACTGTTGAAGCATCACCCACAGGCTGCTCCCCGAAGCGCTACCCGCAGCTGCTCTGCTCCCTGTGGCACTTTAGGACAGGTAACACGGTTTAGATTTGCCTTTCTCTTTTGGGTGACTGCTCAAAGTCTGCCCAATCCCACCGTGTGGTGCTGAGGTGGACTTGCAGTCTTCTCATAGCTGTGCCTGTTTCTCACCAGATTACTTAACATCTGGTGGTCTTGTTTTGCTAGAGTCTCTCTTGGGGACTTACAGGTATAGGTGACCTCAGTTCTCGGCACCTTTGACACATCTACCAGGTGTTTTGCTCTTGACTAGAAATCACAGCAGGTTGGATGTGCCCTCCCAGACTCCTTCTTCCTTGCTTTGCCCCTCTGCTGGATGCCTGGAACTCCTGCCTCACTCAAACTGTGCTGGGAAATCTTAGGTGTGGGCTGATGTGGGGAAGGCAACCAAAGCTGGCCAAACTGGTTGGCTGTGGTTTGTGTAGTCCATAATCTGCTGCCTATTGCCAGCAGTGTACTCTCCTTGTGCCATATTATTTACATTTCTGCTCAGCGCGTTCTTCTCTGGCACGAAGAACAAAAGGGTGTTGGTATGGATGGGTTAGAACACATAGCTTTGTTATTAAAACTGGGACTTTTCCTGCTTGGACTTTTGCATTGGAAATAGCATCCAGTGATTAATCTCCTCCTGGCTTTGTTCTTTTCATGACCAAGGGATTGGCTCTTGGAGGACTTCCTGCTTTTTTGGAGGGGCTTTGCAAGGTTGATTAATCTGTAGTAATAGTGGCTGAAGTCACCAGAGTTTCTATAGTGACCAGATGGAGATAAGAAAGTACGTGCTAGTGGTAGTTGCCGAAGATGCTGGATGCCAAAACTGCAAACTGTTTTTAAACAGAGCAGCCGAGCAAAAGAGTTCTGTGGCTCCACAGTCAGCTTGGACCTGAACGTCCTCTTTGTTTGGCTGAACAAAAACCAGATAAACAAAACATTGAAGGCAATTAGCTTTGTTTGCTTGCCTTTGTCCCCTCTTCTCCCAAATCATTGTAAAATTAGGAATACCGCCAGTGGATTCTGTCTCTATTCAATGGGCTAAAGCTGGTGCACAGGGGATGAGACGCAAGTAAGCATAATACTGTTGCTTTCAATAACCAGCCCGTTCAGTTTTAGTTTTTATTCCATTTACTTTCTCTGCTCCAGATTTAAGGAGATATCCTTGATCGCTCTAAGTGAGAGGACTAAGCACTGTCATAACCATGTATTTAGGTGTTGGTACCGCACTTTTCCTAGGAAGGTCAGGCTTTGCCCAGCACTGGCCATCTCCTTTCTTTAGAAGTTTTACTGTAGCCTCTTGGTTGTGTCTGGGGTTGCAGATGTCACCTGTGAATCAAACAGTGTGTCAGCGAGGGGATATGCAGGCACTGGGCTGTGCTGTCAAGTGACAAATTTCCTGGATGTACGTGTCACGAAGTTCACTACAGAAAAGGGTTAATTCTCACCTCCCCCTTCTTACAAAAGCTTTTTGTCTACCCTGTGCATTGGCTGGGGAACAGTTCCCATCAAAGCCTGTCACATGAACACCACTGCATTAAACAGACGGCTGTGGAAACCCACAGGCTGCTGGGAGGGGACGGGTGCTGAGGCAGCGTAGGTAACCTCCGTGCTGTGCAGCGCACGCTATCCTTTGATGAAAAAAATGCAAGTGTGGGGACTTTCTTGGTGCTGGAAGCACCCAAGCTGGCATTAAGCCTGCCTGAACTTGCTTTCCTGGTAGCCACGACCCTCGAGCACCACACAGCCCAAGGTGAGGCGGAGCGTGCCCAGCCTTGGTCTTTCTGTACATGGCTTTTAACGGCCCCACGGTGCTGGGTGTGAGGGTGAATCGTATGTTCCTGCGGTCAGCTGTTTACTCCTACATGTCCTAAAAGCTTCATTGTGGGTTTTTGCATGAATACACTTGCTCCAGTCTAAATGAGGGCTCTGTGGTCCAGCCTGTTGTTATTTATGAAGAGCGCTGGGAACCGCTGCACGAATGTGGCTACGTGACTGCAGTGGAAGGTGACAGACGTGCCCAGCTTGAGCATCCCCTCAAAAATGGGGGAGAACAAAGCTGGGGGCTTCCCATGCTGGTGAAATGAAAACAAAGGAGAATGTTTGGCTGGGCTGTTTCTGGTACCTCCGTGCTTTTTCTCCCAGCTCTGTATCAGTCTTTCCCTGTGACAATGACCAAGTCCTTGCTGCTGCCTCCACCTCACCTCCCTGGTTAGTCTGGCTCCTTCATGCCTTCCCAAGGCTGTCACAAGGTCATGTTCAGGGTTTGGGGGGTGCTGCACGAGCAGTGCTTTAGAGCAGGCTGTAGATCCCTGATAGCTCTGGGGCTGCTGGCCCCGTTAGCAGCACACTCAGCCAGCATCATGAGGCAATGCTCCCAGTCCAGGATCCCTGGGATCAGAGGGACTGGTGCTCAGTAGCCTCCTTGGGCTTTCTGGGAACACCCCAGTTTCTCCATGCTTCACCTTCTCTAACCCTTTTAGCATCACTTTAGATATAGAGCCTTTGATGTGACTGCAGCTGTTGGCGTGGAGTCTGCTGAGAGGACTGTGAGCTGCCCACCAGCACCATTCCTTCAGGATCTGCCAGCACAGCCTGAGAGCAAGGGGGGCTGGGCTGGGGCAGACGGGTCCAGACATCTGCTAATTCCCAGGGGTGTTGCACCTCTATCTGCAGAGCCCTCCTGCAGCTGAAGGCTGCTTCCCTCCCACACCCTGTCGTGGGTACCCGGGAGGATGGGGTTCACACATGCAGCCTGGGAGAGAACCAGTATTGAATGGAGCAGCAGAGACAGGAGCTCGTCCAAGCCTGTTCTAGGAGAAAGACATCTAGAAGGAGTAACATGCAACCCTGCTCTATGGAGGGTAAATAAAGCCCTAACCAAACCAGATCGATACCACTGGTGGGACGCCAGCACCAGCTGCCCCCACCCTCCCCTGGGTCTCCTCTGGGTTGCGACAGGAGGTGAGCGTGGCCTCTCTTCACGCCCCCGTGCATTAATGAGCGGTGCCTCCTTGGGCGGGTTTGATGTCAGTTTGCTACCTTCACTTTGTGCGGTTATTTCTGGCCAAGGGAAGATTAAGCCTTCAGTGGGTGTTTGGTATTGCAGTAACTATAATTAAGCTTTTGTGGCTCTCTTGCAAACTCTGGAATCTATAATTTTCAGCATAGTTTCCCCCCAGTATTGCTAGGGGGAGAGGGTGGTCTTTGGACTGTAGAATAAAAAATTTAAAAATCAAAGCTATAAAATAAAATGCTGATCAGTACTGTTTACGAATCTCTCAATGCAAAGCCATTTGCCCTTTAAAGGAGGAGGAAAATAAAAAGTTTGGCATTTCTTGCTATCTTCCAACTACTTTGGGGAAAGTTTTACCAGAAACTAGTTTGTTCCTGTTGCTTAATAATGCTAGAAAAAAGAAAAAATATAAATCCAGCTCATGATGAAAGGGTAAAGAGTACAGAGAAACCGTCTTCCCCACCCCCAAGGTCCCTTTGCTGACCACATAGGACAGGCGGGTTTCGCAATATTGATTAAGTGCACAGTGTTGAGGGAGACGGTGAGAATGTGTGACGTGGTGGGAAAGATTCCTAGGTTGTTCTTGCTCTGCTGCTCTCTGTGATCACGACGGGATGCGTTACCAATGGTCTGATTTTATTTTCTGAGGTTGGGGCAATAGGCACATCTCACAGAGATCGCTGGGAACGTGTGAGTGCTCAGGCACCGCTTTCAGAACTGCGCCTCGCTGTATCTGGGGCTTGCTGTGCATCCAGCTGGTGGATGAGGGGAAGCTGCGGGGGCGGGTGATGAATCAGGGATGGCATTAATAAATGCAAAGTGCTTTTAGGATGCCATGATGAAAGGCACATTAGGGGCATCAAAGTGCTTTTTGTACTACAACCTGTTCCTCGTGCGTTTGATGGGGATGCTGGTTTGGGTGCTTTGTGTGTGTTGTTTTGAGGCAGGCAAAGGTGAGAGCCGTGTTACCCACATCAATTACCCACCGAGGCGCTTGGCCACCTGACAGCGAAGCTGTCGGGCACTACATCAGCGCCACAGAGAAAACACTGTACCCGCTCCCCGCCTGGGGCGTATCCACCAACAAGAGTATTAACAAAGTAGTGTTGCTTATTCAAGACTTTTGAAGATGTAGAGTGTTAAGTAGTCTCAATTATTCCATTCTGCTGATGAATGCAAAATCCTGCAGTGAGTTCTGATCTGGCTTGTGTGGGGATTTGATGGGGAAAGAGCCATAGAGCCGTTCAGAGAAGAGCATCTCAAGATGCAATGGAATGAGATTAAAAGTTGCCGGTTTTAATCTTAACAAGAAAGAGTTTAATACGATCTCGTAATACAGATAAATAATTCTATACAAGCAGGAAGTCCTGGTGAAACCAGAGCATGTTCTGGAGGTCTGAGAAGTCAATATGAGCCTTTCCGTTGGCCCTGACAGGCTTTGGGCAGGATCTCCATGCTGGGAGAGCTAGAACAATGCTGATTAAACTGTTTATACTGTATCTGACTTGCTGGAACGTTAACCGCTTCTTGCTCAGCAAGCTCAGCCCCATCAGGGCTGAGCCGATTGCATCCTGAGAAGGTTTTAGTGCAAAAGGAGATGGTCCAGCCCTGCCATGCTTGAGCCTTGTGTCTACCCAATCTATTGAGGAGTCTAGCAGCACGCAAGAGCTCCTGCGCTTTTGGTTCTTAATGAAAGGTCCCACTGCGAAGCTGCTTTGACATACTCAGTACAGAACAATTACATTTAAATTACAATAGAATTTAAGAAAACCCAAACACCTTCCAAGTTCTGAAAACAAATAAGCAAAGTCCCCTCCCATGAAATCCCATTTCAATCACTTCATTTTATTTCCTTGTTCTTTGGGGAGGAGGAGATTTATTTCACCAGCAATATATAAATATTGTTTCGGGTTTGTTTGTGTTTGG
>NW_010425679.1:5628-8152 GCF_000710305.1 Buceros rhinoceros silvestris | reverse complement strand
TGGGCAGCAGGGATTGGAGGAACAAAGACACAACCAGGTCTGAGTTCTTACCCAAACATCAGTAAATACAGTCTTTCTGCTGTGGCTCCAGCTTGGAGAGCTTTGCCAAATACTATTGCTATTGAAGTGGAGAGAGAGTGAGAGGGTGCAGATAGGAAGAAGTGTGTTTGCTGGGAGAAAAAGCCTATTAGCTTTGAAGCAGGTTTGCATACTCTCGGTTAACACACTGAGTATGTCAGAAGAGAACTTCTCTGTGAAAATGGGCTCTGTCTCCGCTTTCTGTGTTAACAGTTCAAGCAAAGTATGAAGAAATCGAGCATTGTTCTGCTCTAAGTGGCACAGATTGCGTTTCAGTCGGGGCAGATAAAGTGCTAGGAATTGTCTACTGTACTCCCAAAGATGTATTGGAGTCGCATGTTCAATCAGCAGGGGGTTTTTAGCACGGGACTTTACAGCCAGATAGAACGATCTCTAATGAACTGCACATCTGGATGACGGCAGGTTGTGGTGAATGTAAAAGCTGATTGGGAAATAGATTTTCTCCTGCAGCAGAGGCTGCTGCCAGCTGCACCGAAAGTAATAACAGTTCACTGGCAGCGCTTTATGTCTGAAGGCTTTAAACCTCTTTACATATAAGATGATCTATATCACAAGCTTCACTCTAGAGACAAGAAAGTAATGGCACAAAAGGAATGGGTTCAGTTGCTTCAGGTCACCCTGTAGGTCAGTGGAACAGTGAAAACCAAACCTGAGCTCTGCTGAGATCTGGGTTATGTGATCCTCTGGCCACCACTGCCTCCAGGCTGGGCAGAGCAACCAGTTCAGTCTGAGCTATCCGGGACCAAGGAAGAAATGAGGTGACACCTCTTCCCAAACCATCACATCACTTTTGTTCAGAATGATAATGAGCAACTGGTTGCAGAAATAGCTGAACACAGTTGTTGAAGGAAATGATGTCATGGCAGTACACCATAACTTAGATTAAGTTAAGCAATTCCTTGTTACGGTTGGTTTGTATCTTAAAGTTCCTCTACTACACAAAGCAAATTGCAGTTCTTTTGGTATTGATACCTCAGAACTTAGTGCAGTACAAGATTCGCTTAACATGCGAAAAGCACTTGTGTGTGCTGGTGCGTTACTGCATTTAACTAGAAACCTCTGGACTGGAAGAATTGCTGCCCGTGTGAAGCAGCCCAGTGGGGATTTTGATGGTGGATTATTTTCTTCCCTCCGTGGTTAAAGGGGAAAACTGGTTTGGGTCTTCTGCTGTGCAGTTCAAAATACAGCACAGGGTCACTATGCTGTGTCAAAGACAGCAGGACAGCCTGGTCCGGTGTTTGGACTGGAGAACGCTGCTCAAAGCTGCCTAGTATTGTTGATGCTCTTGTATTTTCCAGTAGCACCAGTAACTAAACCAGGGATAGACTGGACACAGCTTAGGAACAGATGGACAAACAGAGAAAATAACTGGGTGTTCTCAAAACCAGGCAGCCTTTACCTGATACCTTGAGTAAGGACGGTCAGGATTCAGCTCTGTAACGCCTTCCTGCTAAAGCGTGCTCATGGGTTACTCTGTCACGGCTTCCCTGTCACTGCCCGACGCTGCTCCTTTGTGATGTCACCGAACAATTTGCTTTACAGCATCCTGTAAAACCGTAGTTCTCTAACTATCTCAACAGAAGTGTTTGACAGAGTCGTAATCAGCAGGCTACATTTCCTTGGGAAGGGTGGGCTTGGACTTGTCTCGCTGCATTGTGTTTCCTTTCATTCCGATGGAAAAAGGCTCCGTTTAATGATTAACAGCCATTCCCACCTCTCGGCTGGCTGGGCAGCCCAGTGCCATACGGTGTAGTTGGGAAGCGCAGGAAGATCCGTCTTTGCCACACGTGGCATCCCCGCAGCACCGGTCAAGAGACAAAAGCCTTTAGTGTTCCCGAGAAGAATTTAAAACATTTTACATCAAAGGGCTGCAGAGGTTCAAACATGTCACCACTAGCCTGTGGCAGAAGACGGGACAGGGTTTGTCAGAAAGGCTGTGGAAGGGGAAAGTAGCACTGGGCAGTAGCTTGGTTACATGACTTTCAAGCTTTCTCCTGTGTGATTGATGCCCTCCATAGCACACCGGGAATGAGACACATAACCCACAGCAGCTTTTGCATTACAGAATAGGTGTCAGACAGCAGTCCCTAAACCAGAAGAGCTGCACGTTCTGCTCCTCAGCTGAAACCTCCTATTCCTGCAGTGATGGCTGGAGCCAGAACGAGAAAATGAATAGGAGCATCATCTAACTGGACCTCAGCCAGGCCAACTTCTGCCTTCCTGCAGATCTTGACTCAGCCATAGGCAGAGAGACTTCTCAGCAACCAAATGAAGTTCATCAGCAGGTTTCTGCTTATGATCAGGTCCCACAGTGCAGGGCTTGAACTAGTTATTCCAACAGTCCTGTCATTCAAAGAGAGCTCCTGAGTGTGAGGGTGCCAACAGGTCATGCTAAATACAGGATCTGAACAGAGGAGTCGTGTAG
>NW_010425679.1:2479-5525 GCF_000710305.1 Buceros rhinoceros silvestris | reverse complement strand
AGACATGTACCTGGGAGACCATAGCAGAGGGGCTGGGCTGCTCTCAGAGAGAGCAAGAAGAGATGGAAATGGTTGCTTTGGTGTAAATGTTTTGGGGCTGCCGCAGCAGCCAGGGATCGGTACCCCGCTTCTGAGGGTGGTTAATCTGTTCCTGCTGGGCTTATGGCTGCGGGTCCAGACCTTCCCGGCAGCCCTGCTCCATGCGGTAGGTGTTCCAGGGCCACACCATGTGGCTGTATAGCTGTGTCCTCCCACAATCGCAGGGACCATCACCCCCTCACGGCCGCGGCTCTTCCCCCAGGGCGGGTTCCCTTCCCTACGGCTCCAGGCACTCTTCGCCAGGTACCAAGTTTAGATACTCCAGACCCGGGCTGGGTGCAGATCCACAGCCCAGCGGGGAGTCAAAGGCTCTTTATCCATCTCTCCTTCACATGTTTGATCCCTCCCACAAGTTTTTCCGGTGCCTTGGGTTTCAGGCTGCCTGTGCCACGGTTTTAAACCTGAATAGGCTATTTATCTAAATATATCCATATAATTCCTGGGAGTTTGGGGGGCAGTGAGTGATCTGCGACACTTCTGACTTGTGCAAAGGTAAAAATGATTGAAGCGTAAGACAGTGTTGTCCTTCAGGCCAAGCCAAACTGGGAGGGCAAGCCCGGGTTAGTGTCTGGGTTCCTCCGGGCCTCAAAGCTGGGCAGTGTGAGTCATGTAGCCCAGCGGTACCGCCTGCTCGCCATGGCTCCTAGATGCCTTCACGCTTGGTTTTCCAGGAGGAGCAAGGAGACAAAATTATATTAATAAGAGCCTTGATACTTAACCAAGCTATGGATCCTGAGGAGAGGTGGGTACTGATTCTTCTGGAAACTGGCTAAATGCGGATGAATATTTTAAATGCTGTGTTTATTCAGGCAGTAATGACATGCTGCTTTTTTGGAGAGGTACAGTTTGTCAAAAGCAAGTGTTCTGTTCCCAATGTTGTGTGGTGTGTGGTGGCATTTCCTCCTCCCCTGTACTTTCCTTATTTTGGCTAATTAAACTAGAACTAGTCAATTCCAATTCCCTTTTTTCATTTTTTTTTTCATTTCACTGCTGTGCTGATTTACTTCAGTTTATTTAGCGTTTTAAAATGGCTTCTATTTAAATCTGGAAGGGAAGAAAAATAAATCTGCTAAATATATTTCTATTCAGATCATATGTTGTGGCTTTTCTCTTTTTGAAGAATGAGGTCTAATTTTTGAACCTGAATTCACTTGGCACTATTCTTGGCTTCAGCAGCATCGGGTTTCCTTTTGTTTTAAACTAATTCCCTTTTTCCTACTGCTGGGTTACATTTATGTCTCCATGCTAGCAAAGCTTTTATGCATGTGTTTGGTTTGAAAGCGTTCATCTGAGCAAAGCGAAGTATGTGCAGAGTGTTTGAGGATGGGGCTCTAAGCGTGTTTTACGGTGCCGCGCTGTGGAGCTGAAGCGTTGCCAGTCTTTACCAGCTACCCATATGCATCCCATTTGCATACGTCTGTGCAAAAAGATGCAGCACAACATTTTTTACTCTGTCCCTCGCTCTGGGGAGCCAGGGCCTTGTTCTTTTCTGAGGAGGCAGGGGTTTTTTGAGGGTTACTGAATACTTGCTGGTTTTGGAAGAGAGAAATGGTAGAGAAGAGCAGGAGGATATAAGGTGTATTCACAGCATGGGAATTTCCACACACTTCTTTGCAAAGTATTTTATTTAATATATTAAAGCTTTATCTTAAACACTTAGGCTTGGCTAGAATATGTTTCTCAGTGAGGAATGCGTGACTGAGAAACACAGGGGAAAAACAGCTGAGGAAAAAAACAGCGGAGAAAAATGGGGATTTTCTGTGATTTATGACAAGCTGCGTGACTGCCTTCTGTCCTTGAAGTCCCAGTCCTCAAAGCTGGTCTGGGTGGGTCATCCGAGCTCCTGGGTCTTTAGAGGGGTTTGAGACAGGTTTGTCTGTGCGGAGGAGTTTCCTCACAAGTATCTGGCTGTGTAACTCAGCTGCACCTTCGTGAGTCCTTTCTTGAGGAGAGCAGATTGTGAGGCTGTCAGTTATCTGCCCCAGTCACAATGCTGCTCGTTTCAAATTTTTTGGGTGTTGTTTCTTGAATTTCATCTGTTACAGCAAACAAGGACGCAAAATGCAGATGCTCCAGAACAAAGGTGTGAATAAAATCCTATGTCTATAGAATTTCGGAGATGCAAAGCTGCAGTCCTGGCAAGCAACTACACCTGAGTCAGCTATGTGTTAAAGAAGAGAAGTCCTTAGCACGCACGGTGACAGAAGATGTCCTGTGTATGGGAGATCTGATTTATGGTGGAAATCCTTGGTTTTGGTCACATTGAGGTCAAGTTTTTGAGTAAAATCTGCATTGCTGAGTCAAGCCAGTGGGTCCTTGAATTTTCTGCTGAGAGTAACGTCATTCCTCTCTAGCTTCAAGCTCAGGTACTTGGTAGGGTGATACTGATCCTACTTGTAGCTGGTTTTTTGGGGTTGTTTTTTTTTTTATGAGGAGTGTGTGAGTTCAGTGCCACTATCCAGGTTCAAGATGCTTTAATTCTGCCTGATCCTTTCCCCTGTCTTGGGTTAATGTGGCAAGATAGCAAGTACCTTTGCAGAGCGAGCTGCTGGGATCACCCAGCTTCGATGCCCAGACCCAGTGGTACCTCAGAGCTGTGCTGGGTGCTCAGCACCTCGCAGGACCTGTCCTTTCCCCTGCAGACCGTGCAACAAGCTGCTGCAGCCTGCCCTCCACCCTGGAGCAGCAACGACCGGGCAGCTCTTCACCCTCCTCTCCCTCCTCCAGCTTCCTCTCGACTCCATCCCTCGCCGGTGGGGTGCCCAGGGTGCCCCCCTGCCTCCCCAGCCTGCAGAGCAGCCCTGAACCTGCCCCTCGGAGGCTGGATCTCTGCTCATTAGCTGCTGTTTGCTGAAACCGGATACCTGGGGCACCCCAGCCAGGAGCGGAGTCCCCTGGCTGCAGCTATTTAAAAGGACAAGGGCAGCCTTAGAATTTCCACCTCTCA
>NW_010425679.1:1342-2362 GCF_000710305.1 Buceros rhinoceros silvestris | reverse complement strand
AGCCTTAGAATTTCCACCTCTCACATCCATATCCCTTCCAGCGCTCGGTCCCACCCGCTCTTCTCTCCTGGATCCCTGCAGCATCCATGACCCACGAGTGGAGCGACGGCCCGAGGGGGACCTGCCCACGCCAGTCCTGGGGAAGGATTATCTGCTGAACTCGGGGGAACCTCAGGCTCGCCAGAAAACCTCGGCTCGCCCAGGGCCCGGCAGCCTGGCAGGCACTTGCTGGCTGCCAGCATAGGAGACACCTTGAGACTGAAGGGGAAGGAGGGAGGAAGGGGCTTGGGGTTCAGTTCTGCTGGTTTGGGTTTTTTCTTTTCTTTTGCTCTTTTTTGCCTTTTTTTAATTATTATTTTATAAGAAGTAGAAATGGCCCTAAGCTGCTGGGACAAATGAATGCCGGGCTGCGAGGAGACGGTGCACAGCCTCTCACCTCACTGCAAAGTAAGTGCCCAAGACAGAGATGCTGTGCAAGAGAGGAGGTGGGAGGGCTGTGGTGGGCTGCCCTCACCTGCCCGAGGAAATCCCAGGGGGCTCAGGGGTCTGCTGAGGAGAAGAGGGACCTGCCTGTCACCCTGGGGCGTGCACGGTGGCTGGGTGCCAGCTCGGTGGGACTCTGCAAGAGCTGGAAGAGGAGGGGGCAGAGGGGTGCAGGTTTTATCTGCAAGCAGAAGTCCCCTCTCTAGGTGGAGCTGGCTGAGTGGACTTGGGACCTGATTTACTCTGATGGACCTGGTATGAGAAAGCTCATTCCCCTCTCCCTGCCCCCCAGGCTGCAGCTTCCATCCCTTGGTGCTGGGAGGAGGTGGAGTGTGTGTCTGGAGATGCCCCCCACTCAGTCACTCCCCTGGAGGAGTGGAAGCAGGGCAAAGAGGTAGCAGGGGCAGCAGGAGAATTTTCTCCTGCGAGCCTGAGCCCGCTCCACAGGCTCCCAACTGCTGCTGGCAAGCGCTGAGCCCGAGGGAAAAGCTGTGGCAGGGACCTTCAACCCCGGGGCCTTCCGCAGGGCGACGCTCG
>NW_010425679.1:652-1218 GCF_000710305.1 Buceros rhinoceros silvestris | reverse complement strand
CCTTCGGCAGCCCGGGGTGAGGTGGGTCTGCCCGGGCTGGGCAGAGGGCTGATGCCCCCGCGGTGGTCGAGCGCAGAGGAGCGGGAGTCTCCAACAGCAGCTTCCCCCAGTGCAGGGGCCTGGGCACCTCCTCCGCGGAGCCTGGGAGGGGGCTCGGGTTGCGGCTCCGCAGCTCTTCTGGCCAAAAGAGTTTCTTTTTTTTTTTTTATTATTTATTTACTTTGTATTATTTTCTGTAAGTGCTTCAATATTACAGAGGAGGGCAGCAGAGAGAGGCAGCAGGGACATCCTTAAAGAATTTTCATTTCTCAAAATCTGCCTTTTCCTCTTCTGTCTAAGTCCAGAGGAGAGAGATCCTTGGGGGGGTGGGAGGCACATCTGCACCGCAAATAAAAATAATAATTACAACCACCAACCAAACAACAACAAAAACGTAACAGCTAAGGAAAAAACACTTTAATTCAAGGACTTTGGAAATCAGAGATCACAGAAGTTGTATTATTACTAAGGAGGAAAAAAAAAAAAAGGCAAGAAAGACAACGCACAGGGGCAGGACAGGCTTCCTC
>NW_010425679.1:0-551 GCF_000710305.1 Buceros rhinoceros silvestris | reverse complement strand
AAAAAAAAAAAAGGCAAGAAATCCAGCGACCATGGGCCAGCCTGGCTTCCTAGCGTGTACTTTCTGTTCTCTCTCCTTTTTCCCAAGGTAATTGCAGTCTGCCGAGAGGGAGTTAAATGGGATTAAAAGATCTGTGTAAGCAAAAGGACCCAGAAGAGAAGGAGGAAGGAGTGAGCCGTCCGGGCCAGGGGGTGTCTTTGATACGACTGAGCCCCTTAGAGAGACAGAGAGCTGAGCTCCTGGGAAGGATGTACCCACAAACCGGCCTGTCCCCCCTTTTCTGATGGATTGCCGCAAAAATTGCCCGAAAGAGACAATGCACTAAACGTGATGGAGCCGGAATCAAAGCCGGTCTCCAGACTCAGAGCTACAGCAGCAGGCAGGGGGTGAGTACAAAGTCCGACTTCTGCCGGCGCTGGGGACGGGCATCCCGGGCGGGGATGGGGGTGCCCGGGGAGCCGGGGGATCCCGGGAGGGCGGCGGGAGGGCAGAGCCGGCCCGAGAGGGGAGCTCCGCTCCCGGATGGCTGGGCATGGGGTGGGGGGGAGAGA
>NW_010425678.1:0-448 GCF_000710305.1 Buceros rhinoceros silvestris | reverse complement strand
GGCAGCGTGACAGCTGAAAAAGGACTGCTCCTGCCGCCCACTCGCCAACGCTCACCTTGCCCGAGTCCTCTCCGGGGCTGATACCCCACTTCCCTCAGCGCTTTGCACCTTCAAGTTAAAAAAACCCAAAATCCATAAGCCAGTCGTGCAGCCACCACTCTCCTCTCCTCTCTGACACCAAGCACTGGTGCTGCGCTCGATTCCTCCACCACCCTTTGGCTCATCCCTCTGCACCTGCAATACCAGCCCTGAACGAGTCACCCGGATGCTGAGCGACAGCTCCACAGCCCCAGAGCTCCAGTGTCCCTTCAGGAACACCAGCCTGAGTCCAGCAGCGCCCTGACGCACGAAGCACAGGAACGGAACAGAACATCCAGCTCTGCGCGTACAAGCCTCAGCACCTTGAGATCCCGTCTGCTCAACCACCCTCCAGCGGCCTCTCCCGCGC
>NW_010425677.1:8831-20883 GCF_000710305.1 Buceros rhinoceros silvestris | reverse complement strand
CCGCTGAACTTCAGGTG
This sequence comes from Buceros rhinoceros silvestris, assembly GCF_000710305.1. Lineage (NCBI taxonomy): Eukaryota > Metazoa > Chordata > Aves > Bucerotiformes > Bucerotidae > Buceros > Buceros rhinoceros. The sequence continues at coordinate 20,866 of NW_010425677.1, read as the reverse complement.
TAGGTGCGACTCAAGGCCGGCAGCAGTCTACTTCCGTAGCCCTTACATCGATATCACCTTCTAACGTGCAAATTGCTGGAGCTGTCGGAACGGGGAGAAGGCGCTTACTGGATCTGTGGGCAGAGGGAGGCAGAGACATTTTCAAAATCCTTCTCGGCAAGAGAGCACATTTACATACTTCATTAATAGCGTGCTGAATGATTAAAAGGGGGAAGCTGGAAAAACATCTTAATCATTGAGAGTTTTGTTTCGTTTTATTGTAGATGGCCGTATCACAGAATTCATATATGTGATCCTATCATAAGCCGATCAAATGCCATCTTAAAACCAACTAGGGAACCATTTTTCTTAACAAGATCCAGGGTGAAGATTATACAAAGATTTCTCTGGTTTCATCCATATGTTTACATTTTGAAAACTAGATCAGGAGCAAAACTCCTGAATCTTCCTATAATATGTCAGATTATGCACCCAAGCATTGAAGAGCTTTCAATCACCATTGCTAAATACTTCTGAAAATGTGAAGCCCTTGTACATGAAAAACGCTAAACCTATAGGTATTGGCAGAGTTATTTGGACAAGGTAGCAGGACTCAGATGGGGAAGGTTCAAGGGTCTATCTCTAGCAGTCTTCTGACGTATTCAACTCAGCCGACTGTTTCATAGGTAAGAGCTTGTCCTCATCTCCATCTTTGTCTCCAGATGCAAACTAGGAGAATTTTGCAGCACAGGAAATGCTGAATCGTCACTGCACAGAAATGTCGAGGGGGCAGAAGTACTCATAAAAAGGGGTTTGAGTACTCAGCAATATACCAATCTACTCACGTGTGTTGGATTCAGGGGGAAAGTAGAGGATTCCTGAAAGATGTCTGGAGGAGTGCCCAGAGGGAACTGGACTGAGCTTGAATAATGGGAAGAAATGGAAATAAGACTGGGAAAATGGATTGAAGAAATTGGAGAGTCATGTTTCGGGAAAGGAGAAGAAGAGAAGAGCAAGCTAACTTTTTTTATTCCTTTCCTGCATAAAGCAATGAATACCCTACAAGCAATCTATTTTCAATCTCTAGTCTGATGTTGATACCCAAATGGCCCACAGGACCCATAATGTCTAAAGTGTACAAACAAGTATCTGGACCAAAAGCCATTTGTCTGATAAGCTTATCGCTTGCTAATATGGTTATCTGTTGTCAAGCAGCTGTGTTTTAGGGTCACAGTGGAGCCTGGCAGCACAGTGAGTCTAAGTGCAAGCGCTTTCTGAAAAAAATTAGTAGAGACATTTAATTGGAAAGTTTCTGAGCAACTCTGCTTAGCAAAGACCAGTGACACTGGTTGCTTGAAAAGAGAAATGGCCTGTAAGGACATAAGTGAATTAATCAGAACAGAAGCTGCCTCTCTTGATCTTACTGATGCAAGCACCAGTACTAGCAAGTGAGTGTTATCTGTACCATCTGACATCGAGCATTTTTCTCACTCTGTTAGATAAAGAAAGCCTCACAGAGCTGAACGGGAGAAGGAAGGCAATACAATGGGGGAAAACCAAGTAGGAGGTACTGATGCATAGTAAGACATGTGTTTTCTTGTGTCCCATGTTAGAAATCTGGTGTGCTGCCCTGTGACACAGCCAGTCTGACTCTGTCTATCTCAGCAGTTGCCTTACTCACTGTCATGACCACTTGTCAGGTTTCATATTTGGTGAGGAGAAAGTGAATTACCTGCATTTATCCCAGGCTGACTCAGCTGCAGACACCCCATTGTTTCAATGTGTCCGGCAAACAGTTGCCGCGACATCTTTATATACCTGTATTGTGTAATATTTCATTGCTCTCCTTCCCTGTGAGTCCTCCCCAAATTATGGTCCCAATGGTGGGATCTTTTTTCCTAAATGATGGGAGGAGGTCAGGGATTGTTACAAAGCAGGTACAGCTTAGGACTGTGAAGTGAGATCTGTCGCTCTCGGGTACACACCAGGGAAATCATTGTTACCTTGGTTACATATTTCCCATTTTCACATTTCATGAATGAAAATGTAATAAAAAAGCTGCAAAGTGAAAACAAAATTAAAAAAAAGAAATGCATACAAAAGAGGAACATTTCAAAAACAGGCTGTAAACAAAATGCGGTTTAGTAACAATCCTACTAAAAAAAATACAGGTAAAGGATTTACCTCTTCAGTCCTCCTTGCACTGTAAGATTTCTCCCCGCGATTATAGAACATGATGATTTTGTAGGCTTCATTCAGCCCTCAACACCTGAATGTTCAATTTCATAGATCACTTCAGATGTGAGTCTTGTAGTTACCTGAAAAGGCAATGGGAGAACTGTGTCTAAAATTCCCATATAACTTTTTGCAAATACACAGCTATTTACTTTTTAACTTTATACCTGATGCAAATATTTCCATGTGTACTCTTGGTAAAGCACCAAAGCTTCAGAAGCTGGATTTTGTTACTCCTGAAATATAGAGATTTAAAAAAAAAAAAAAAAAGCAACCGAAGAGAAAAATGCAACAGCACCACCATGCTGCCATCTCATTGTCAGATGGATAACAACAAAAGATCTGCTCAAAGAATTGCAGTTGTGTAACCTCTAGCTGACACATAGATTTTTTTTTCAAAAGTCAGACGAAATGAAAAAGTTAGGCTAAAATTCTCCCCTCCTACCCCCCCTCCCCCCCGCCAAGTTCGAGTCTGGCTGTTTTCAATTTTATTGAAGAAGAAATACAAATGCTTTAACATTCCTGGTAGTGAGAAACAAGAGAAGAACTCCATGGAGCCAGTGGAAAAACTGCTTCCATGGGTAAGGGTTTCGTAGCAACCATAACAACACAGGTCAAGAAGAGACTGAAGGAGATTATTTAATCCAGTGGTGACAAGACTTTGGCACGGGAACCAAGTCTCTAACTGACATGGCTCTGGGCTGGCACCAAGGTCTCTGAGTCACCAGGCTTTTGGCAATAAATCTGTGCTGAACGTTAGAAATGTGCTGTTGATCGCTGGTCTGGTCCAGCCCCAAGCAGTAAGACAGGTTTGAACATATCCGGACGTTGGTGACAAATATTTGCCGATCATATGTTTCACAGTCTCCGTTGAGGAGTCCATGAGGTCCCCAGGTAAACTCTTGCCAGTTTCACTCCTGTTGATACACAGTCATGGTAATTTTGCAGCAGTTACAGCTGTTTTCTTCTTGTCCTTCCCCCATCATGCATGAGAACAGCTTCTTGTTTTCCTCCTAAAATTAGCATATTACATACAGGAGACTATCAGCTTAATCTGAAGCCTTTCTCATGCAGACTGCACAAACCCAGGTCTTTCAGCTTGTATCTTCCAGCATGTATCACACACACATCTGTGCTTTCCTCTCTGCTAAGAAGTTAGTGTTAAAAACTTAGTGTTAAGAACTCAGTGTGAGAAGGTGACACTATTTTACAAAATCTAATAAGCACATTGGCTTTACCCTCTCACAGTCTTTTTCTCAACGATCTCATTCTCTTACACTGTCACACTTACAATAGCCAAGACCTAAGTGTTCAGGAGGTCTGGCCAGGGTTTGCTGTGTCCAACACAGAGGACAAGGGGGCTCTGGAGCCTCCACCCTGGGAGATACTAAAAAGCCACCTGGACATGCTCCTGTTCGACCTGCTCTAGATGGCCCTCCTTGAGCAGGGGGGTTGGACCAGATGACCTCCAGAGGTCACTTCCAACTCCAGCAATTCCATGATTTTGTGAAGGGACACTAGACATCAGGTCCTCATCACATATATTAAGCAATGACATTCTAATTTTTTGACAGGACTTTTATACTCAAGATCCAAAAATCACTATGGCATAATACATTTGCATCAGATTTTTGCTTTCTTCCATCTCCACAAATTTTCAGCAAGTCTGCTTAAGTTCCTTAAGGCCATAGTCTGTATTCAGGCCGGGCTGAAAGGAAAGGGAATGGCATATGTGTTGTGCTGTTCCTTTCTGCCCATCTTCCTCTTGTTAGAGGGTAGGGTCTTCTGCCGGCAGATAGACTTGGCTGGTTTTACTGGAGTGCAGACCTCCCGGGCTTAAGACAGGCAACTGTCCTTGATTTTACTGTGGTAGCCTATGTCCTTGTTTATGAATATAGTCCATTTTGTACACTGTTCTGCTGTTTCTTCTTGTGCTTATGCAGCTATATCCACTCATACTTCATTTTTGCCGTCTTAGTATCTCCATTACAAGTCAGTACCGCGTACACCTTCTTTCACTGCCTAACACTTTGTTCTAAGGTGCAGTGCCCAACAACAAATACTGCATTCCAGGTAAGAACTCACCACAGTGAATATGCTTGCAGTACCATTTTGAATGTGATGCGCTTTCTAACATTCCAGAGCGACTTTTTTTTTTTCAGCAGTATCACGTTGTCAGCTCATATTTCTACTGCACTCTGCAATAAGTCTTAATTTCTGCAGTTTTGTTATGCTGTTTCTCCTTTTGCATTTCTGTGGTTGATTTTCTGCTACCAAGTGGACATATTTTCCCCCTTGTTTTTATTATATTTCCTCATTTGATCAACATTTCCTCATTTGATCAACTCTTTCTCATTTGTCAAGATAATTTTGAATTGAGATGTTGTCTTTCACAGCGCTTGCCAAGTGCTGGGAGACAAAATCCATGCTGCTTAAACTGTGGGCCTAGCAGAATAAAGACATGAGCACCAAGGAAGCAGTTAGTCAGCAAATGTGGAGGACTGATAGGTCAAGTGTACTTAAAAAAACCCAAACTTTGAGGGAAATGGGTTTGTGGGAAAGCTATCAGTTATTGAAAGATACTGTATTAAGGCTGCGAGAGCAAATTATATCAGTGAAGACAAAATTTGGGAAGAATACCAGGAGGCAAGTACCGCTGTGTGAGGAATTCTTTAAGGATATGAAGGTCAAAGTGGTCCATGACTGTGGGATTCATTGCAGAGCAGAGAACACAGACAGCTTTCTGTTCTGCATTCTTCAGTGGAATGAAAGAAGCAATTACCCCAGAGACCAAACAAAGTCTATTATTTCACATTTCATAAAACATTAGACTTTTTAATAACTGCTGGGATATTGTACCTTTGTGTCTGAAAGCAGATGAATTTTAAAGCATTACTGAAACTATTTGAAACTCAGTAACCGAAAAGGGAGTGTTTGAAATTCTCTGTTAGATAGCCTGCAAAGTTCTACTGCAGAAATAAAATCAGAGAGAAAATAAAAGCAAATAAAATGGTCATTCCCCACAAGAAATTCCCTTAAGTGCACTGAATTATTCAGATTTTCACTGCATTAAAAGCCAACAAAAGAAAATGTAGGAGAATGTACTTCCAGTTCACCAAACCATATATTTTCCCTGGTACTATTAAATTAGTACTTACGATCTGTTCAAGACTAGAGAAAAATGACTGTGAGCAGTTTGGAGCTCATTTTGTTTCACCAAGCTCTTGTGTTTATTTCAGTATGATTCACAGATAGAGCAGTGAAGCATTAAGGGAAATGAAAATTACCCAAACCCTGTACAGCTTTGGCATGTTTCTTTTACTTTGGTTGTGTTTCCAGTTGTCTGTAATCCTCCCAGATTTCTTAATCTTCACTCATGCATGTGACCTCCAGTCTGACAAGAGACAACTTCAGTCTCTTTTGCCCTCTATCGAAGTGAATTGGTAATAACAATTGCCAATAAAATGTGAGCTACAATATATAAAAGAGGATATAAATAATTGATCTCAGACCAGTGGCGTGTGTAATTACTTTATGCAGAAATCTCAGAAGTGCTGCCAAGTCTTCTGCTGACTCCTACCTGTGTGTCCATTTTACCTACTTTCACTAGCTGTCCTTAGTATGGGATGTAGACACAGTAATAATCTGGCAAACTTTTTAATCTGATAATTCTAACCTGTTTAATACAAGGCTTTTAATTCTTAGGAAAGGTCTATACATGGCCAATGGATATCTTAGAATAATAGACTCAAAGTTCAAATAGTTTTTTTCCTAACACAAATGTCTTACCTCAAATAGTTCAGCATAGTCAGATTTAATAGGGTTACCTCAGCAGGTGAGTAGGTTTTTTGTATTTGTAATTGCATACAATAGTTTCTTCTGCAGTGTGCTATACTAGTATTACAATATTTTAATTGTGCTTACAGAAAACCAAAGTCCCATATCTCTTTGGATATCTCTAAGTCACAGGAAATGGCTGTAGCAAATCTTGCTCATTCTTTAGGAGAGAGCATGTTCTCAATTATTCTGACTTACCTTGCAAGTGTTCAGTACACTACAAACATGACTATAGGTAGGTGCTATGGAAGGCAAAGTCACCTGCATGGGTTAGTTAGTTCAGGTGTGTTCCATTACTAACATGACTTGTCCTCTCAAAGCCTGTGCTAGTACCTCAGCCTGTTGCTGCCCTTTGCACGGGGATATACCGAGCTGCTCCGTATTAGCTGCTGTATGTGGGCGTCATGTTCAGCTGATGGAGAAGATAAGTCCCACAACTTGTGAGACTGTAAACAGATTTTGTCGTAGCGCTCTTAGTCATACATACATTTAGTACTCACCTGAACCCCACGGAAACTGTTAAAATAAATTGAGTGTAGTGCAGCAATCTCATGTCAAAGTGCAGATACAGTTTGGATGGGAAAGTAAAACAGAGGAATACGCATAACCACATCGTATAACTGAGTGTTCAGACTACACTGGGAAGTGCTATCAGGGGGTTATATATTTTGAGAGGAGTAAAAAACTGAACTTACCTTATGATAAATATGCATATGGGAGTTTACTGATGATGAGGTCGGAAAGGGGTGTCATGTCACAGTCAGAGTAACTCATGTGGGTTACATCCCCTCCCCTCGTCACCACCATCTCCCCTTACTGTGGTGGCCAATGCATTCCACACAGCAGCCAGTGCACTTTTACTGTACTTCCAGTGGGATAAGCAAATGCTCCCTGCTCGTGCTTTCAGAAGGGCTCTGTGTGGCTTTCAGTGGGTGCTGTTGTACATCTACCTCACCAATTGCAAGCACAGATTTCCCATTAAAAATTGAAGGAAGAAAAAGAAAGAGGAATACTGAAATCAAACCCACAACTAGGTGAATGAAGACTTGATGACAAATAATTCACAGCACTTTTAAGGCTAATTTGGTTCTATCCTGTGGCCATGAAACAATCTTAAAATAAGTTATCAATAACTGGATCCTGCAGGGATGGAATAGGACCTTCTGGCTTTAATTAAAAACCTGGCAATCAACCTTCATAAGGCTTTATGTATAGTGGAAAGCATGGATATAAATGTACAAGAAACACTTAGCAACAGTTTGGTTCATGTTTGCAATGTTGAAACTCAGCAGTTCCTCCCAGCAAGTAGAGGGAAGCTTCAAACTCCTTTGTTTCCTTCTCTTCCAGCAGAAAGGAAATGCCTTTCTGCTATTTCTGGATCAGATCTTTTATATCAGGATGGGTAGCTCTCCTACTGGTGCTAGTTTTAATTTGCAACAGTCCCTCATTTAATCCTCACTAACATCCCTGTTGCTGGGTTGTTCCACTGTTAGATACTATGTCTGTACTCGCTTGTGGTCATGTAACTGTGCACATCAGAGGACTCTGTAATTCATGACGTGAGAGCATTCTGTGACAGACTTTAATGCTTGCGCAGGCGTTGGAGGAGCACATAAGTCTGTCCGTATGTGCATGTCAACTCGCCTTCCTCTCTGCTGCAATAGGAAACAGTCTGGTCACCAGTCCTTCCTCCTTCTCCACCCTGTTGTGCCATGTGCACCTCACTGTATTTCACCTTTACTCCCGGAAGGAATTATGCTAACAGGCAGATGGGGAGAGTCCTGAGCCTCCTGAAAGCTGTGGAAGGAGGGGTTGCACTCTACGCTGGTTTGGAGCTTCAGGAAGAAAACCGATATGCCCTGCAAATTTTCCTCATTGCACTTGAAAGAGAAATCAGTCCTTTTTCACATACCTTCTATGCCTTGCAAATGCAAGATAGAAAACCACTCTTATTTACTACTATGAAAAAAAAAATCTACAGTGTGAGAATTTCCTAACCTCAAGGTATGAGTGGTTCTAAGCAGCTTTTTTTTATTTTCCCTGTGTTTTCTCTGTTGTTTTCTGTTGAAAGTAAATTTATATGAGCCTTAAGATATTAGTTAGATAAGATCACTATCAGTCACTGGATAGAAGCAGGAAAGAAAACAGATAGATATGTGAGGAAGCTGGGACCACAGGCCGAGTTACCCATCCTTTGCCTGTGTTTGATACCCGTGGTGATTTTAAAGGGGGGAGATTGTCTCTCTGGCTCAACCCCCTCAGTGCAGGCTGCTACATCGGCAGGAATGTGGATGCTTTCTATTGCCCAGGATCCTGTTTTGTTACTGCTTCCTCGTTTGGCCACTTGCCACAAAATCACCTTGGAAACCCAGGCACTAGTTTCCATGGTCACTTAAAGGAGCAAATGTTTCCTTCCATTGCATTGGGTATTAGGAGGAGGAAATCCACATGCTTTTTTTGCCAGAGTAAGTTCAGTCCCAGCCTTATTTCCTCCATCAAAGCCCCAGTGAAATCACCAGAGCTGCAGAGTATAAACAAGGGTAGAATGTGGCTTTACCTGAACATACTCACAACTGAGCTGTGAAATGACTTACAGTCATTGTCTTACAGTCAACTTGCTTCTGACTTCTTACCAACCTTACTAAACTCAAGAGTGAGAGAAACAGGAATAAAAGGGAACCTCATTCTCCCCCAAATGCAGGCACATAAAATTCCACAAACCAGCAGTAGCTAGTCAAACTACAGATATGACTGTACCAGTATCCTGTGCTCAGAAACAGCCTGGGGCTGGTTGTGGAAAGAAGTGCAAGAAATAAGACAAGCATTTTTCTGACCCCCAGATTCCTGCAGTCAGCTAGTTGGGTTTAAGCACTCCAGGGTCAAAGGGTAACCATGCAGATGAGGAATTTGTTGGCTTCCTTTAAGGAAAAACAGAAATGTTGCTCAGGCTGGTGTGACAAGACTTGAAGTTCCTCTCTGCTGTAACCACAGGCTCCAGCAGAAACATACAGCAGGTATTTTATTCAGGCTAGAAGGAATACAGCAAATTTCTTCTGTGACTTGAACTTTTCCAGGTGAAGATTGCCACTGCTCCCCTTTCATCTCAAAGCCAGTTTCCTTCTGAAAGGTGCTATACTCATATCATTACTTACGGAAACAAGGTGCCTAAACACAGGTCCAGGATGCTGATGAACTGGTAGATCACAAAGTGATCAAGGCCATACTGCGATGCTGCAGTGTATCTGAAGATCTATTTAACACTTTGCAGCAGTTTACCAGATGTGCAGTTTGAAGCCATGGTGATTGCTTTGTGAACAGTAACTCTGCTTCTTACAATTGGAAGTGAATGTTTCAAAGAAAGAAATCTTCCTCCCCATTTACAGATGTGATTGTTCTCATATGTGGGTTTGAGCCAGCAAATCTCTACAGCTCCTGTTTCTTCATTCTTCCTTTTCCTAACCTTCCATTCTGAGGGAAAATTATTAGGGAAATAGTAAATATAAAGTCAAATACCACAAGAATATTTTCTGTTAATTTCAAAGTTTCAGTATAGGGATGTGAGTGGACAGACATCGCTGCCAATGCTCAGAAACAGATTTGAGCTTATTTTGCCTGAGCTATGAGCTGACTAGATGCCAGCCAGCCAGTCCAGAAGTGACATAAACATGGTAGCACGCCTGATGTGTTGCTATCTTTCTCTAAACCAATATGCCCTTGCAACCTAAAATAGCCCTGTGTATAGTTTTCCACATTATACTAAAGTATGCAGAAACTAAATTAAATGATTTTCATGGCCCTTTCAAAACCAGCCTAAAGAGATCCAGTTTAGTAAATCCAGGTGGTTTGGGGCATGCTTCATCCGCGCCGAATAGCCCATAACATCATGCTAACTCTCACAACAACGCATTAGTGGAAGCTACTGTTGAAAGATCAGGTTGCCTGTTATGGGATACGGGATGCTTTTATTGTATTTGTATTACCATCAGCAACTTTGATTCCCCTGAAAGCAGCTGATAGTTTTCAGTAACCACAGCTCAAGCGAAGAGTTTACCTCTGCACTGATCAATTTTGTGCATACCCTGCAGAGTCACGGGTAGAGTTACAGCCTTTTATTGCTAACAAGCGAGAAGAAGATCGACTCTGCTTATATTAACTTACAAGTTCACTTCAGAAACTTCTATCTGCACCTTAACTACCTACTTATTTGCAATTTTACCACCATAGTTTTGTATTGCATCAATTATGAAGTTCATCTTCCAAACAGTGCAGTAAATTCTGTGGAAATACAGCAGCACAGCCCCCATCTTGCCATGGGTAGGGGGCAATGAGAATTGGACCCTTCCCTATACCTAAAGACCTCCCAAGAGGTTGTGTTCACCTTTAGTGATTATTTGTTGGCCATACATTCCAATTGCCTTGTACACAAACTGTTACAGCGAAGTCTAATATTAGGCCTGGCTCACAAACCTTTATTTACTTCCTTGCTAGGAGATTAACTTCTTTCCAATTATCCACATCTAAACTGCAGACATCAGTTTCTCTCTCTTCTCCCTCCCTTAACCGGACAAGACCAATATTATTCTGTTAAAGACAATTTCTGCTAAAAGTGTTTTCAATAATCCTTAATTTTCTGCTGCAGTTTTTTAAACAGAAGCAATTTGGCTTGGCTGTAGGAATGTGGCATGTCAAATTACTCTATTTGTCACTCTTTCTAAAATGACATTAGAAATAAGTAAAAAACATGAAATGGCTGAGATATTAATTGAGAAGGATTTAGGAAATGCCAAAATGCTGTCTGTCTGCACATCCTTTGAGGGACACGGTTTAGTGGTGACATGGCGGTGCTAGGTCAATGGTTGGGCTTGATGATCTTGAAGACAATTCTACTATTCTATGATTCTACCCCTAGTGGGTGTACCCGGCATATATACTTTAGTTTACACTTCCTGAAACAGTATCATGCTACTTTTTTCCCCTAAATCTTCTGGGAAAAAAACTTCAACAACAACAGCAATGATAACAACAACAACAACAACATAATTACACAAAATTATTGTTTGGACAAAAAGGTCCATATAATAACTACTGCTCTCAGGAAGGAGTCTTAGCTAGACTCCTAGCTAAGAAAATAAATAAGAGAATAAAATAAGAGAATATTAGAGCCCTGCCATAAGAAGTAAGTGCTTGTGATAGAGTCACTTCAGAGAAGGAATGTCAGAGCAGAGCTCATAGGAAATTAGTTGAACCCAGCCCTGCACACGGACCATGGTAGATGCAGGATAGTATGGCTAACGCAAAACACCAAATGGTTTCTTCTCCGAGTGGGTCTCACATTCTGCCCGATGGGTGAAGCAAGGGTCCTGTGGTGAAAATAGTATTTCATAAGGTAACTGCAGTTAGTGTCAAAAGTAAGTTGCAAAAGCCTTTTCTAACTTGGAGATCCCTGACCTTACAACTTCCAATTTTTTTCAACAGCCACCCTTGTGCTTGTGTAATGCAAGCTAGTTTATATTATCCACACAGCATTTACATAATTTACAACAGGGAAGGAAACATCTATAAAATATTTTCCCTGATTGTTTTTGTGAGTGATGGACCTCTGCCACTGAGATGCCACGGAATATATTGTATCCAGTTTTATTCTCAGCCACTGAACACAAATTTCTTGCTCCGTGCTGGACTCGGTTGCCTCTGCAGTGTTTCTTCTGCTTCCAAATGTGATCGGCAGCTCTTGAGAAATCTCATTGAACAACACATACACGCTGCAGCTATCTGCGGATGCAGTGCTGTTAACTTCTCTCACGTTTGCAAGCACGTGTATGTCTTGATGGTTGGTAAGGCCTTTTTAACACGAGGTCATGCATTAGAGAAGAAGGACGTGGCATTTTAGCCAAGCACATGAGCCAACAGTTGGCTGTCTTGGCAGTGACCTAACCTTTGCATCTGCAGCAAGAAGCTCCTGCTGAACCCCCACACAAGTACCC
>NW_010425677.1:6345-8793 GCF_000710305.1 Buceros rhinoceros silvestris | reverse complement strand
CATCTGCAGCAAGAAGCTCCGGCTGAACCCCCACAAGAGTCTCCAGTCTGTCTCAGCACAGATAAAATGGATTTTGATTCAGGTTTTGGGCTTGGTTTAAGACAGTATGTCATACAAGCCTGAAGGAAAATGCCCCATTGGTCTAGTCTGGAAGGCCATGAAGAGCACTCCTGTATTTCAGGGAGGAGATGAGGATTTTAAACCTTCCTGCCCCATTCCTGAGAAATGGGGGAATCCATCCATCTCTCTGTTAGCAGGAGTAGAGAAAGGGGGCAGCCCTTCACGGGGCTCACCTCTATGCTGCTGTGAGGGAAATCTTGTCTCTTTTCATCCCTTCCATGCATGCCTCTGATAGGGCCATGACGATCCTCCTTCACATGTTCGAAGTGCTTCTACCCTTGGAGACACATCTCTTCTGGTCCCACGAAAGGTCCTAAATGTGCTTTTTCTCAGATGTTTCCGGGATCATCCTCTTGGTGTGGCCATCCTGGGATAAGCAACAGTGATGCTCTGTGACATGAAAGAGACATCTGACTGCAGATGAGATGCAAGGGGACATCAGAGAGCACTGCTCTTCAAAATCACAGCCAGGCACACCTGGTTGTGAGCTGAGGCTGATGCATTTATGGGTGAGTTGATGGCAGGAGGAGCCCAGAGTAAGGCAACAGTCATGAAGGGAACAAACTGAGGTGGTGAGCTAACCCTAGCTATATTCCTGGAATTCCCAGACTGGCTGCAATGTCTGCTGCGCAATAACGCGATAGAGGATTTTGGTCTGTTTTTTTTTTTTTTTTTTTTTTGTTGTAGAAGAACTTCCCAGACTGGCTGCAATGTCTGCTGCGCAATAACGCGATAGAGTATTTTGGTCTGTTTTTTTTTTTTTTCTTTTCGTTGAAGAAGAACATTTCTGACTCTACAGTCCAAGTTTTCGACTTTGATATATCCAGCTAGTTCAAGAAGTTTTCTCTAGGAACGCCACACCTTTGTAAAGGTCAAATCTCAAAGTCAGAATTCTGTTTTGAAGGATGGTTTCAGTGAGGATTAGGCTAGGGCTTGGACAAAATCTCCTTGGAGCTGTTGGTCATAACAGCTGTTTTTCATTCAGAATAAAATGAAAGAAACGGTAAAATTCCTTTGTGGAATTATATAGCTGAAACAAGAAGAGCTACTGTTAAGCACATAGCAATATACATCATTGTAGGTATCCCAGATAGAAGAGAAGGCTTTTTGGGGGCTGAATCAAAATGCAGAGGTGTGGACACTGTTTGATGGAGCTACATGTGAAAAGAAGCAGCAAAATTATCACAGGCTGACACAAAAACATCAGAAAAGCGAGAACATAACCATAGTAAGTATTATGCATGTGGCCTCATAAAAAGTCTATAGCCAGAGATGTCTTTCTATGAGAGTTCTGCTGAAAAGATTTTGAAATTGATAATAAAGCAATTGGCCTTTTTTGATAACTTTGTTTTTAGTTTTTATTCTTAAAAAGGACAAAAGTCAGAAAAGATCTGACTTTAACATCAGTTTTTCTTCCTGAAGGAAACTTCCAGTAAGCCTCCAAACACTGAACAGCAGTTCATATCCGAAAAGGAAAAGCATCTCTCCCAAGAATCTTGCCGTCGTTCCTGCAGGCTTTGTCTGAGTGGTGGGCTGAGGCAGCCTCAGTCCTGCCAGGCAGAGGGGAATTCAAATGGTAACCATTTGAAAAAAGGTTATTATTCTAAAAAATGTAAAATTTGTAGGAAACAAAAGCTAAAAAAATTAAATTGTAACTATTTTAAAAAATGTGAAACTGATTCAATGTACCATGTAATGGATAATTAATAGGACAGCGACAAAAACAACAGATAAGCATCATTAGAGCCTCTGCTTGTTTCATACCTCAACTAGTACAACTCCCCCTCTCCTCCTCTACTTTCAGACCAAACTAAGTGAGATCAGGCAGGCAGTGCTGGTACTTCTTCACAGATACATGCTATGCCCAGCCAGCAGGAGCAAGGGGTCTCACCCAGGTCCTCCTACCTCAGTCAGCCTGGAGGAACCTCTATCTGTCCCTTAATAGGAAGAGTAATGTTGTTTCAAGACTAACTGGCTTCAAGTAGCACTTGGAGCCTTGAATGCCAGGAATAGAGTTTCTTTGTGGTCCCACAAGGAGCTATTATGGGTCATGGAAGCATATTGGAACATCAGACACTATGTCTAACTAAGTTTGAGAATTAGATTCTCCTCTCTTGGTGGGTTTTTCACCTGTACAGTAGCTTGGGCTTCCTTGAGGAAAGCCTCTTCCTACATAATCATCTGCAAAGCTTCCTTTTATAACTCCCTCAGATGAGAAAATATCTTCCTTTCTTTTGAGGTCAAAGGGCCAACACCTGTGTAGCATTTTCTTGACTCAACTGGTCAAAGTTTAAGGACACTCCGTACACCATGATATATGAAAAATGA
>NW_010425677.1:2749-6225 GCF_000710305.1 Buceros rhinoceros silvestris | reverse complement strand
AAAGAGTGTTTGTAGCAGAAGGCCTTCAGGAGTTTGAGCAGACAAAATAAGTCATGAGGGGAAACTGTGTATTAAAGTGAAGGTAGAAAGCTCAAGCCTGGAAGCATAAGCTAGCAGCAGCTCCTGTGAAGTTTGTTTGTGCATTAGCCTGAGCCTTGTGGGACTAGTTAGTTCTTTAGTGAATTTCCATTTCCTAGAGCTCTTTGAAACGTTCTGTAGTTGCACTTATCCCTGAAAATCCAGGCTAGGCGTAGTATTTAAAACATGTTTATCATTTTTGAAGTGCCGATTGTGGGAAGAGGGTGCTAACACCAACAGGGTACAGACAAAAAAACAAAGCAAAATGATAATTTTCTAAACATATGCTTTCATTAAGAATGAATTACCAGATGGATCTGGCTGCTTTAGTTATGGCCAGTGATAAAATGCAGTCCCAAATTCAAAGAAGGGCCACTATCTCTTGTGAACAGGAGAACAGCTTAGGAGAGGAAATAGTCTTAGAATAAATACCACCAGTACAAAAGGAAAAAAGGCTGCACCTTATCTCCACATAAAACTAGAAAATAGGTGATTGTTTTAGAGAAAATAAAGTTACCCTTGGAATTTGGCTGTTCCTATTTACATTTTCAAATAGATACGGCCATACAAATGTCATGGGCTTTGAATATCTGGACATCAAGAAGTTGTCTCTTCCTGATTCAGGAGAGGTGCCTGTCAAGTAAACAAACTGCAGGTGTCTGGCTTTTGGGAAGGGAGTGGGGAAGCAGATCATGTCTTCTGGATGCTTTTGGGAGCTCGGGCCCCTTCAGCTGTGCGTGCCAGCACATAGCAACATAATGCAGCTGTTCCCATTTCCCACTGCAACATCAGCCACCTTCAGGTGGTCTCAATGTTCAGTGAAGGAGCCAATCGTCTACTTGGCCTTACAGATACTTGGGGTTTTTAAAGGGTCTAGATGAATCATATTCCTAATCAGAGCTATGAACGAGTCCTTTCCCCAGTCACACCTGGGATGGCTTTTCATGGAAACATAGGTAATGTATTAAGTAGTGTTCATGAGGATCTATAAAATGGTGTGTGTAATATCAGTACTGAGATGGCGGGTGTGAAAATGGCATTTGCAAGCTGCTTCAACCTGTAACGTCACTCAAGACTGTCAGAAGCAAGCTGTTCCTAGAAAGCATCAGCAGATGTTTTTACATTAGGCATTTCAGCTGGAGGGAAAGGCTATCATGCTTCAGAACTTCTTTCCAGTCTCACAGAGGTTAATAATTCCAAACAATTATTTAATTGATCTTGATCTAAGGGTTACAAGACACAGGCTAAGAAACTTAACCAAGATCGCAGTACAAATCATCGATAGACCAAGGAATGAATCCAGACTCACAGATCCGTAAATACAACTATGTTTTATTTACATCATACTTGTGCCTGCCTATAAAAATGTATCTTTATGGCAAAGATTCACCGAATAGTCCAGGACTGGATACTCAGATTCTCTAGAAAAAAGCAAACTCATTAACTTTGGATATTTTTTTTTTGTATAAAATTTTCCACAAACAACATTAAATAAATTATCAGAGACTGTGAAAGGCAGCATGTAGCTTTTGTACCAGCATTTTTCTATAGAAAAAGTCTCAGGGAAAGCTCTTTAGCTGATAAATACTGAGGTAGCTCTAGTGACTTCAGCTAAGTTAAGAGGCTAACGCATTCCCAGTATATATGTCTGTAATCTAGAAATATACTTACTTTGCTACTGAAAGTAATTGAAAAAAAATCCTAATGCAAATGCAACGTTTTGCTAACAAGATTAATAATATCAAATTGTCATGATCTTATAAAAAAAGAGTTCATGGTTATTTCACTGGCACGTGTCTTAGTTTCCCAATTCTGGTTTGAAAGAGTCACCGCTAGTGTGGACTGATTTCCACTGCTGCATTTAGTGGTACGTGGCAGTCGTGTTGGTGTAATCAAAGGCGCGTTCACTCACGTACGCCCAATGTAGGCACTAACAGCCGCAGTCGTGTTGGTGTAATCAAAGGCGTGTTCACTCACGTACGCCCAATGTAGGCACTAACAGCCACTTAACTAAAGTCACATTTAGCCATAATTTATATGCAGCCCTAAGGCAGCTCATTAGTTCTCTCTCATTGTTATTTGTACACCCACGAGCCTTGTCAAAAAGCTGGGGATTGTTTACAGCTACCTTTGAAGCGGAAGGAGAGACGATGGAGTGAAAGCCAGAGCAAGCCAGCCAGCCTCCGGGTGGCAGCATGCTCTCACCTACCGCTCCAGCCACAGCTGTGGCAGAGCTCACTCGCCGTCCACTGGGACCAGCACAGAAGTGGCAGCAGTTATCGACGGGGGACATAAGCAGAGAAAAAGCAGAGCAAAACAGAGGAGAAAAAAAAATGAAAAAGATAAAAAAGATAAAAAACAGAAAAAAGAAAAAGAAAAAGAGAAAAAAGGAGAAGAAAAAGAGAAAAAGGAGAAAGAAAAAAAGAAGAGGATTGTTATACAAACAGGTTGGGTTTGGGGAATGTTATTAAACAGAGCAGGTTAGGTGACATTTCTGTAGGAAAATAAAAATGCATTTAATTATTGTTTTTAACCTCTGGTAGCATTTTGATGTAAATTTGACCACACACAATGTAAGGAGGTAAACATTTTGTATGGTTTATGCACTCTGTATTTGAATATACTAACTTATCTCCCCTGCATGTAAGTTCCTTTAGTAAACGTAACTTGTAACTTACACTTTGGTATTTTTAACCATGCAAAGGATCAGTACACAAGAAAATACACAAGTGCTGGTTAGTTTTTGCCTGACAGTTACTTATTTAACTAGTAGAATATTTTTCAAAGGAAAGAAAAGCCTTCACTTGCACAAATGAACTGGTAGTGCTGAAATTTAAGGTTTGCCAGCCCAGCATGGAGGGTGCAACATGGATCGGCAGCACAAGAGTTTGATAAGCAGACTTTTGGAAAATTGATACCCAAAATTGGTGGTGTTTGTCCCAGGGAGGGTTTTCTTGACATCTGTGTACTGGAAACAAATTTGCAACAAGGATAAGCTGCCTTGGTGCCATGTACTCATGGAGGTTCCAACCATTCCTCCTCCAGATCCTCACATCAAGAATTAAAAAATAGGCAAAATTTGACAGAGAGAAAATAATGAAAAGAGTGAAATCCTGAACATTTCAGTCAACTTCAAACTTTTTAGATTTACCTTCTTCCCTTGCCAAACCCTAGCTCACCAAAGGCACCCCACCAAAGAGGAAAAGGCATTTCCCCATGGGTTTTTTAAAAATACATTCTTTTTCTTTCAGCTGGGCCACTCCAGGTTGCATTCAGTACAGCTAAGCAGGAGAAGGAGGATAAAGGAGAAGCTGTCAGGGAGCTTACAGTAATTCCTTGAATTTCATTCTCTTAATGCTGTTAGAAATTCACGTTCCGAGACAGGCATGTCCTGCTGA
>NW_010425677.1:0-2659 GCF_000710305.1 Buceros rhinoceros silvestris | reverse complement strand
TTCTGAAGCGAGGTCTGTCTGGACCTCCCATTGGTAGAACACCAAAGTTGTAAAGTTCTAGTTTGCCATGTCCAGCTACTCTCAGTGCCCGGAAAGCTCCTTCCTCAACTCCGACAAGGCCCTTTCCCCCTGTTCAGCAAGGAAATGCCAGGTGCAGACAGAAAAGCAGTGGCTTTCACCAGCCACATCTCAGTGTGTATTGAGTTTATGGAGAGAGAGTGAACCTCCAGCATGGAGCCACCAAGATAAAGTAAGGGCAGATGAACTTTTCTCGATCAATAGATATGGACCCAGGACTATGCAATAATATTTAGGGGGCTCATTTGTTTGTTTTCAGGTGCAAAACCTGAGTTCTGACCATGAGTCCCATGTGCTGGATAACACACTTCTGTGCTGAGAGTGGTGCTTAGAAGCTGTGAGTTCACTACATGTTTTCAGTTTAACATATTTCTCTCTGTCTCTGTCTGCAAGGGGCACTCTTTTTTTCCCTAGAAAATAATAATAATTCAAAATGGATGTTATCCTTACCCAGCAGTTGCCTTAACAGAAGAAATGGGGTCTCTATAGGACCTACTGTGGGACCTCATTTTGCTGTGAAAGTAATTTCCCCAAGTTCTGTGTGCTGAGGAAAAGAAACTGCATTCAAAGTGGGTTTGTCTTTATATTTTACAGTTTTCTTCCTCTATCCTCAGCCACCAAAGAAGTGCATTTTCTCTTTTCACTATGACAGACTGGTACTTAACCTGACTCACTAGACTGCAAATCCATTTGTAAATAAAAGGAATTCTGATGGGATGTAACCATTATGCAGGAGTGATTCACATGTTTGGTTTTGCCTACAAGGAAAATGATGTCTCATGAGCTGTAAAAATGGAGGAAAGTTAGTGGTGCTCACATGCCCTAAGCCATCTTTCAGAGTCCTGGCAAGGTTTCCCTTTACCACAATACAAAACAGAGATGATATATTGATGCGATTCTGCTTCAAGTGTAGGAGACCCTTCTGTACTTAACTGGATGGGAAAACATTTGTTGTTACACATGTTGCACCTTCACACTAGATTATTCCGATCATTCAAGTGTAAAGTTATGAAGATTTGCCTAGGATTGAGAACAAAGTGTTTGTTCTTCACTTTGTCACTGGGTTTGTTTTAATTCTGTCTAAGCAAATAACTGTTAGTTTACAATTACTGAAGAGACAATCTAAACCCAGGGCACTGACTGTTGAACAGGCAGGCTTTCCCCCAGGTTACCCGTACTTTTGGAAACTCTTGTGGTCAGAGCTCTTGCTACTATCGCTATACTGATAAATGGTGTTTTTTTCTCCATGAGAAAACCGATTCCAGATTTCCAGGAAAGGAACGGTATGGCTAATTCCATCGTTTACCCTGCAACTTTCAGCAGATGGATGCCTTTCGGAGTCACACGTACTTGTACACTTGATTATTATGAGTTGAGTTTGAAGACAGCTGAGTTTGAAGTATGTTGAGTTAGCCTTACCATACCCATTCTTCTTCACCTGGCAGATGCAGTCCAGGAGTTTGGTGGCAGCTGGGTGAGAAACCTGGCCACAGCCCTGAATGGTTGTTTACCAGCTGACATGTCTATGGATGTTAGTGCACAGCCTTGTGTGAAGGCCGTTACTGGAAACGCATTTACTGAGATCTGTCTTTGCAAAGGAATGTAATGGGATAATATGTTCTTGTTTTACTTTTTTTCCATCATCTTTGTCAGGGAGAAGACTGTATCATGTTTGCTGTCAGACTTGCAAAATGGCATATGTTATTAATCTATTAGACACTACGTCATTCTTGAGGAAGGCTTCCTACAAAGCTAGAATTTTGTGGCAACAGATTTTGCATCCTGTTTCTGTTCTCTCCATCACCAGAAGTGAGATATACCACCTCTGAAAAAATCTGTTCTGGACTCTGTGAGCACTTATATAAGTGTACCAGCATTTATAGTACATCTTTAACTGCTAAGAGTGAGAAAAATTTCAGCTGATACATGAAATAATGTATTATTGGAATGAATACTTACAATGTAAATAAAAGAGACTTCAAAATCCAAGATATGCAGCAATGCATGTCCTGGAGAGTTTGGTCCAGTTGCTCATTTTGCTGGATCTCTCTCATTTATTTGTAACAGTGTAACCCCAGTAGACAATAGGGTTTGGGTATTCACAGTAAAGCAAGATAAGTGACTATTTTATTAATAGTAGTAGTATTATAAATATTAGAATGTAATTCACAGCTCCTGAGAGAAAAAGCATTATGAAAGCACATTCATGGCCTACAAATGGGATATTCTGCTTCTGTTCTGCAAGAGACTCTGAGTATGTTTGTATTCCTGCTCTTCAGAGCCCCGCACAATATAACAGATTTTCAAAATGCCTAGTTCCTTTTCAAAACTGGCATAGACACATAGGTCAAGCCCTCATACCTAGGCAGAAAGATATAAACTGGAATAAAAATTACCACATATAAAATTCAGATTCCTGTATTTTGCAAGGTATATTATTTTTTCTAAGTATGTCGCTTTTTTTTTTTAATACACTCACATATATATATATATACATGTATAGAATCATAGAATCATAGAATCATTTGGTTGGAAGACACCTTAAAGATTATCAAGTCCAACCGTTCCCCCTGCACTGCCA
>NW_010425676.1:6037-8342 GCF_000710305.1 Buceros rhinoceros silvestris | reverse complement strand
CAAAGGAAAAAAAAAAAGTTCTGTCTTGAGTTTGTGAACTTTTTTTTAGATAAAACAAAAGGAGGAAAAAAAAAAACAAAACAAAACAAAAAGCAAAACAAAAAAAGGACTTTTTTTCTAAAAATATATTAAAAAATTAAAAAAAACCAAACAAACAAAAAGAAATAAATAATACTTTAAAAATTCTATGAGCTTCACCGGACTGAATCACCACCTTCCCTTACATAAACTTCAGTTAAGATTGTAGCCATATTAAAAATGAAACAAAAATAAAAGGCGAAAAAAGTACAACAGCAGCAGCAGACAAAAGGCAAAAAGGACTGATGACATTTTATCAGTATTGTGAATAAACTTGAACACAAAACACAAGCAGTTCCATGTCATATCTTCAGTTGTAGAACTTTTTCCTGTCCAAGGTAAAGCGACCAACTTGAACTTTCTATTGCAACACGATTCACGGTTATTCTATAAGGGAATCAGTGTTCATGTATGTATATATTTATTTATGTGTAATTTAATGGGAATTGTAAATATGGTGAGTCTGTTTTAAGCCTTTTTTTATTTATCTGGTGATCTCGTTTACCTCTTGTTTAGTGGGTTTTAAATCTTCCCCTCTTAGTTCATCATGTGGTTCATGGTACTTATTTAGATATCAGAGGTTTTTTGGGGGTTTTTCTCTGGGATTCATCATTTTTAGCCCTGTTGTAGCATGTTAAAGGCGACAATGAAGCAGCCGAACAAATAAAAAACCATGAATTTTTATATATAATTAGTATGACATTTAGTTTCTCATTGAAGATAAAATAAAGTGATGTTGGACCCTGGCAAGGTTTTTAAACATGTTAGTGGTTTTACAACCCTTATGTGTTGTGGAAAATGAAAGAAGAACTTATTTCCATCCACTGTCCTCCTCCCGAAAGCACCATCAGAGCAATAAATTAATACTGTCTTTTAAAACAAGATTTAGCTTTTCTTTCTGTTTTTTCCTCCTCTTTTTTTTTTTCTTCTTTCTCCCTTTCTTTTGTTTTTCTTTTCTTCTTTTTTTTTTTTTTTTTTTTTTTTCCAAATGGTTAAGTGGTATTAGGGGAAAAAAAAGTGTGTAATTTAAAAAAAAAAGTGAACGAACCTGAAAGGGGTTTTTTCTTTTTTTTTTTTTTTTTTTTTTGTTCCAAAGAACTTCAAACATTCGGGACCACCTGGTATCCTGTATTTCCACTGGCCATCTTGGAAGCAGTTATAGTTGTATTGTATTGAGTTGTGCCGGCAGTAGTTTCCATGCCTATCAATGTATCATAGTCCTTTGTTGCCCAGATAAATAAATATTTGATACGCTTTATGTCGATTTTTTTATTCAGTGGCTGTCTTTACCCAGGCGTATTTTTGTTCTTGGCAGTATTTTTTATTCAGTATGGTTACAGTAATTGAGTTTAACTCTCCCTTGACAATTGCTCCTTGCAATAAGCAGCTGAACCCATTGTTTCCCTCAAGTATAATAAAAACTTACTTTCAACTTGGAGTTCAGAGCAGGGTATCATTTAGATATTCCACTGAGTCTGTATTCAGACAAATGACACAATAAAGCACAATGTATTCTTTTGGATAAAGAATTGTCTGTACTACTAACAAAATGACACACTATCTTTTCTTTAACCAAAACATAATTTTATTTAAAAAAAAAATAAAGTTTTATTTTATTTATGTTGACCTCTAGGTTTTTATTTATGTTTATCTATAGCATGCAGAATTGTAAGCCTATAAAATTTTGTACAGGTAGTTGTCCCAACGGAGAGTGGAGATTTAAAAAAAACCAAAAGTATATCTCGAGAAGGACATTTTAAAAAAGACTCATTACCAAACTAATACTGAAAATTTGGTGCTATGAAAAATAAAAATTACATACTGGTGAATCAAAGCCGGGTGCTCCCTCCCCCTCAAGAAAAAAAACAAAGCTCCGTAGTCGATGCCAACAAAATCATCTCACGGTTGTGAACTTTAGTGAAATCTTGCAGGAGACAGATTATTTCTGATTGATGGGTTGTATTCTAGTGGAATGCACAGACTGACATTTTGAGATGGTTCTGTCGGTTTGTCAGGGACCGAAATTTTTATCTTGAATTTCTTCTTGTGGAAACCAGTTGTAAAACAGGGAAGTTTGCTTGAAAAAAAAAAAAAAAAGATGGAGCGTGCCTCTGGAAGGTGGGCTGTAAAACCATGTGAGGATTCGGACTTTGACTCTCCTTCCTCTGGCCCGGGGCAGGTGCAGCCCGGAGGAGGCTGGCTTCACTCCTCTCCCAGGCAGGGCGGG
>NW_010425676.1:3858-5951 GCF_000710305.1 Buceros rhinoceros silvestris | reverse complement strand
GCGTCCTCCCGCCCCCAGGGAGGGGGGCCGCCGCCGTTCGGGGTGTGAGGGCGGCGTGAGGAGATGGTCTCCTTTATGCGCTGATGATATTTTGGTGGTGGTGGCTGATTTTTCTCTCTTTCTCTTTTCTTCCCTCCCTGACTCTCCCTCTCTCTCCTTTTTTGTTTTTTTTCCTTTTTGCTCAGGCAGAAATTTAGGAGTTTATGAGGGAGGCATTTACAGTAAAGCTGCAGAGAGAATTAACATTTGTTCATATATTTTGACGTTTGGTAGGGCTGGTGAAGCAAAGCATTAGATAAAGCCCAAGATGTTTCATTTTGCTTTGGTAATCTGCTTACAGAAGGCAGTGTAAAATCAATCTTGCCAAGCAGAAAGAGAGTTGGTGGAGTCTAAATTCTATTTTCGAGAGCCAGCCAGTTTATAAAAACAGGGAATATAATATTTTTTTCCCTATAAATTGGAAGTGGATCTTTTGAATGCAGAGCTGCAATTGTTTTAAAAAACAGATATTTATTATTTCCAAGAGAGACTGGTTAACTGTAAAGTAGATGTAACAAAATAATGAGGTGAATGAACCCTAACTGTACATATTCTTGACACAAATGAAATGCGCAGTGTTGTAGCAGGTGAAGTGAAGCATTGTCTATCAGGGCTGTTTTTCTTGGCTGCATCTCAGATTGTGTGTGGGATCCTAACCCCAGGCACAATAGCATTCATAAACAGCAATACATTGCTGCTCTTTCTGCAGCGCCACATAAATACTCATTTTTAAACGAAAACAATCTTATTAAATACCATTCATTCATATCTGGATTTACAGATGCTTGTTACTTTTTGAAACCTGTACCCAATATAATCGCTTTATACTGGGCGATGGATAAAGCAGCGCTATGCTGCAACATTATAAGGTCATAATAAATAATGTTTTAAAGATATAATTAGCTACTTTATGCTAGGAGAGCGCGTTTTAAGTATCCCGCTGCTACATTAGCAAGCCACCAGAAAACAGAGAGCGAACGACCTTGCCTAGATTTCTGTATTACTGTTATTTGTAAGGACGGGTTTTAGAGGCGAGTTTATGCTAGGAGAGCGCGTTTTAAGTATCCCGCTGCTACATTAGCAAGCCACCAGAAAACAGAGAGCGAACGACCTTGCCTAGATTTCTGTATTACTGTTATTTGTAAGGACGGGTTTTGGAAATCAGACTGGCTTCGTCTCAGCCTCTCTGCTGTGACCAATCTGCAGTTACCAAAACGCGCTAATTACTTCAGCGTTCTTTGGACGCATTTTTAACGCCGGGATGGAGGCGCAGCAGTGAAATTCTGGGTCACGCTTTCATACACCCAACAAAAATCTGCTGTTATTTCCCCCCTCCGCCCACACTGGCTGAAATGAGGGTGAGCGGTGGCTGAATGTTAGACTGTTGCTGCCACGCTGAGCTAATTCCTCCATGTGAACCGAAACACAGCTCGGTGCTCTTTCACCGTGAAGAAGGACAGCCCTCCTCTTTGTACCACAATTTACCCCACCCTCCAAAAATCGAATATTAATATAATTTGAGATTTAACTGGTGGAACAGCCATCAGGACAGCAATGCCCCGCAGCTGAAATAATATTTAAAATAGAAGGGATTTGACATTTGAGAAGTCAGTGGCTTGAAATACCCAGTTGTACTTAGCTAATTCAGTCCTTAACCTCTGGTTTCAAATAAATCAATTACAGTCGATTCCACTTCAGTTCAGAAGTGCACGAGGTTTTTAGTTAATTGAATACATTTTATTCACTTGCTAGGAGTATTCATTTATCCAAACCCTTACATTTAAAGGCGATTTCTTTATTGTCCATGAGAAATTCAACTGTGTAATCAAATCAGCTCCTCGTTTGTTTACTTGTCTTCTGCCTCACGTTTAAATTCCAGGAGGTTGCACTTCCCTTTCCCTCCTCGGTACGTGCGTGTCTCAGCCCAGCCCAGATTCCCAGCCCTCGCGTTCCCCAAGTATGCTGAAATAACAAGCGCCCTTCAAGGGGGACAATGTGGAGGCCATGCCAGCTAGCGAGGACAGTGAGATTTAAGCCGGCTCCATAATCAAACG
>NW_010425676.1:592-3738 GCF_000710305.1 Buceros rhinoceros silvestris | reverse complement strand
AATTCACGACGCCTCTGATTCTGCGCTGAAGGGCAGTGTCTCTGCTCCTGGCCCTGCTCGCTCTTGGAGCAGGGTTTGGAGCCGGCTCAGTGTCAGGGGGAGACGGTTTTTGTGGAGTGAAGTTGTGTCGCTGATCCGCTGCGAAGGGATGT
The DNA here is from genome assembly GCF_000710305.1 of Buceros rhinoceros silvestris. Taxonomy (NCBI): domain Eukaryota; kingdom Metazoa; phylum Chordata; class Aves; order Bucerotiformes; family Bucerotidae; genus Buceros; species Buceros rhinoceros. The sequence goes on along the minus strand of NW_010425676.1, from coordinate 3,586 downwards.
TGCTCTATGCCGTACTTTGTGTGTGTTGTTTGCAGGATCCTGCTGGCGTTGGTTTGCTGTTTTGGAAAGGAAAGGGGTTAATTAGCGTCATTATCAATCACTAATGCTTGTCTAACGCGTCCAAAGAATAATCAAGTTAGGGGACTGCATGAAGCTAACATCTGCTTCATTCCAGCTAAAGATTTTTCTCTATATCGTTCAATTATTGGAAGTTCACACCGGTTTCAGGCTTTGTCAAGGCCATAAAACAGGGTCAGATCGTTAGAAATCTAGAATGGAGGGGAAAGTGCAATATAAATAACAAATGGCTTCATTATTTGAATTACAGGTGCAAGAATGGCCGTGAAAATGAGCGGGGATTACTAGAATGTGTTTCTTCTTTTTATCTCCAGGACTGAGGAATAAAGAAACCAGCCAAGCCCGGTTCTTAGATCATTTATTCTGCATAGGTTGCAGCCTTTTTAGTTTAGTAACCCCAAACTCCCCAAAAGAAGGAGTTTAAAGCAAGCAACTGGAAAGAGAGGAAAAGTCTTTCACGGCCAGTTACTAGCGGACCCTTACTGGCTTCAGACTGGCTCAGCAGCCTTGTTTCTCTTCTGGTGGAGCTTTCTAGGCTTTTCTTGGGAGGCTGAAACAGCTGATCTTTCGGATAGAGTAAATAGAAACACAGCTTATGATGGCAGTACAGCTTTGTGCTCTTGAACTGTTACTCCTCCATTCTGGGTGCCTGCGGCTGTAGCTGTGAAGGAGACAGATCTGTGGTCTTCTGGCCCCCCTTACAACCGCTGTAGTCACGTCTCTGTGATACAGAGTTCGACTTTGGTGAGACAAAAGGCCAGTGGAATTGTTAGAGCACCTTCCCTGAGTGAAGGTGCTGTGGAAATCAGACTAATGAGAGCTTTCTGGCAGGGTAGGAGGGACCCGCTAGTTCCCAGAGGCCTTTTTCTTTTAGCCCCTGATTTTGTGAGGCAGGTGCCAGCAGCCAAAGCCTGTGGTTTCCCCTCACAGGTATGAGTCCCTCTTTCTCGAAACCAGGGCCCTGAGGTTGCTCCAAGCTCTGTGGTTATCATCCTGGTCGTGGTCAAAGAGCTTGTTTGTGCAAACGCCTTCAGCGCGGGGTAAGGAGGGTAAACCAGAAAAGCGTAGGCTAGGTGAGGAACAGATCATCTCGTGTTCAGAGGAGGAAGGTGCCAGCTGTGACACACGAGCATTTCCCCTTGTTCCTCGAGTGTGCTGTGGACAGACACGCACACTCTAGTTTCTGTGGGAGATCTGTGGCACCTACATGAGGGCCTTCCCCGTCCAGAGATGTTCTCAAGCCCCATTGCTGTTGTGGCCCGTGGTGTAGTTAATTCCCTTTGTAATACTCAATTGGAAGCAGATGCTGGGGCTCTGAACGGAGAGTTGTTTACTAGCCGGAGTGTGGGCTGTGCAGTTACACTCGCGGGCAGAGGGATGTATATGTCTTTGACACATGATGTTTTTTTGGTTATGTTTCTACCCACCCGTTCATGCTGCAAAACTTCCTGCCCTGGCACTGCTTTGGGCACAGCCCACCCGCTCCTCTCGCTGTGAGAGCCACCCTGATCCCCAAAGCTGAGGCTAAAGAAGCAAAGGTGTGAAATATTTGGGGCATGTTTCTGGTTGTAGAGCAGAGCATTTTTTGGAGCTCCCAGGAGAAAGGGACAGCTGCGTTCCCTTTCCGTCACTCTTTCTTCTTCCCTTTTCAGCCCACTGGCAGGTTCCAGCATGTTCTCCTTGCCCTCTCCCTTGCTGCTGGAGGCTGCTCCCTCTGCTTGTCCTGTCTCTCCCCTGATGCTGCATCTCCTGTGATGGATGTTATCTTGCTGCCCTGCAAGTGGGAAGGCTTAGGTGATAACTGGGGAGACACGCCACGCTGCAGCAGATGCGGGTGCACCCAGGCAGGAGATGGGCAATGGGGTGCTGGGCAGGGTCTGTGCCGGGCCTCAGCGCTCCTTTCCTCATTAGGCCTAATGAACTACGTATAATAGTGCTAAAAAGGTGCATCCTGCCATCCCTAACCAGGTTTTGGAGCCTGTGGCTCTTAGTGCCGCAGATACATAGATGACCCAGGCCAGAAGCTGATGGGCTTCCCATTGCCACGGAGCCTAGATGCAGGGTGCTCCTGGGATGCTGGTGTTTGGGATGGGGGCTGGCTGTTGGTGCTTCTTCCCACCCCCGCACCCTTGTGAGAGGGTCCTTGCAGCCATCCTGCAGGAGAGGATGGGGTTTTTCAGGGAGCTGGGGAAAGGGAAGAGAAAGCAGGAGATGGGTGTAGCCTGGAGGAAAATCAGCTGGAAAACGGGCAATTGAGATCTTTGCCCTGCGTCTCCAGGAGAGCCTGGGAATGGGCATCAACCCGTCCCTCACCGCAGCTGCTTTTCGAAAGTTTCCTGGGAAAGGGCTGGGGAAACTGGAGCCTCCAGCAGATCTGGATGCTGCTACAACCCTCTCAGAGAGTGGCTGTTTGTTTACATTGTCGTACCTGGGGAGGCTTTTCACCTCGGGTCCCTCTTTCTCCCTGTCTGCGCGTGTGTGCCGGGGCACAGAGCTGTGCGTGCGTGCGGCTGTACGTAGAGGTGCGCGTGCATTTATGCGGGCGCTCGTGTGTATCTATTCATCTTTATGGGCGTGCGTATTTATTTCTCCATCCATCCCTGAGACTTTTGGAGAGGCTGAGAGAAGAGGGGGTGGGGTGGGCTGTCTCCCGGATAGTTGATATTCCAGGTTCAGCCTCTTTCTCCGCTCTCATTCTCTAAACCCAGCCAGGGGGAGTGTCGCCCCAGGCCGAACATATGCTTCTTTCCATTGCACTAATCCACCTTCAGCGTGGAGGAATAATTGCTCGAGTGTCCATGGCTCCTCGGCGCTTTGTCCCTTGCTGGCTCCCATCAGCTTGGCACACGCCATTTCAATCAAATCCTTTCAGAGCCCTGTCTCCTTTTATCACATCCCCGCTCCGGCGAGGGGAAG
>NW_010425676.1:0-297 GCF_000710305.1 Buceros rhinoceros silvestris | reverse complement strand
TGTAGTTGTTGGGAAACAAACAAACAACCGCACCAAACAAGCCTAAAAAGAATCAGAAAAGCCTGGCCCGACGGGACAGAGTCGCTGGACACGGGAGCGGGGTCGGGGTAGGCTCCTGTCCGGCTCGGCACTCTCAGAAGCTCTGCTGGGGTGTCCTCCGGGGGGGTGGTCCGGCCTCTCCTTCCCTCCCCTCCCCCGTCAGCTTTCTGGCATCGCCGCAGGTGAGGACCGAGGCTTTGGGATGCCCGCACTTCACACCCCGCCGCTCCCTCCTTCCACCCTCCCCGCCCCGGGCTG
>NW_010425675.1:22802-23259 GCF_000710305.1 Buceros rhinoceros silvestris | reverse complement strand
ATCCGCCCAGGCCAGGAGAAACATCCCCCTCCTGTTCAAAGGAGCAATTCCAGTCCCGAGCAGATCAGCCCAGAGAGCCCCGAGCCAGCCCTGCTGGGACGGGCACAGCTGAAGCCCAGGAGCAACCCCCTGCGCTGCTCGGGCGCGGCAGGCGGAAGGACAAAGGGCTGCAAACCCTCGCCAAAGACTTCAGCAGCATCTGCAGGAGTTAGTGTCAGCCAGAGCCCCGAGAGGGGACCAGCGGGGGTTATGCATGTGGAAGACCCCCGACTTCCAGCCAAGCAGCTGCGCCTTGCCCTCCGCCCAGCCCGTGGCAGCAGGTCACGCTGCGGCACCGGCGACTGGAGTCTGACGCAGCCCAAGATCCGACCCCCACGCTGTACCCGAGCCCTGGCACTGCCTCTGCGGCCCCGGGGAAGCAGAGACAACCTGCCTCGGAGACAACGTGCCTCGGTGA
>NW_010425675.1:18794-22625 GCF_000710305.1 Buceros rhinoceros silvestris | reverse complement strand
TCCCATAGAGTGGAGACGGCAGACGTTCAGACGTAGAGATATTTATTTGACTCGGTGAATTATACAAATGGATTGACCTGCTGTCGATGCCAATAGAACTTTATTGGAATATGGAATGTAAACAGATGTTTCAAATAGAAACATTGCAACCTTATAAAAAATTAACTATTTCAACAATGCCGCAGAAGGAAATTCTGTGTTCAGGTGCTGGTGGGAAAACACTTATCTCCAGCTTCTAGGTTTGAGTGTCACCAGAACCACTTGATGAAGTCACACACAGAACAAGTAGAGGAGGCAACTGTGAACTGTGGGGCTATAAAGCCATCGAGGGATCTGACGAAAGAACCCGCAAGACGAACCCCCCACCCCCCGCAGCAGGATTGGCACCCCGGAACGCAACCAACGGCTGCCGCTGTTAAAAGTCTACGCAGGGGCCGTGGGGCTATAAAGCCATCGAGGGATCTGACGAAAGAACCCGCAAGACGAACCCCCCACCCCCCGCAGCAGGATTGGCACCCCGGAACGCAACCAACGGCTGACGCTGTTAAAAGTCTACGCAGGGTCCCCAGCCCTGGCCCAGCCCCCTCCTCACAGACCACGCCGCTCTTTGCTGATCCTTCCTCCGCCCCGCGCTCTCCTCCCTGGCCTCCTCTCCACTCCTCCGTCCTGCGGCACTGGATGGAACCTCTCCAGAGCTGCGCCCTGGCACCAATCCTCATGGGAGCCACATCGCGAGGGACGTGGTTGCACACCTATCGCAAGAAATCTGGCAACACTGACTCTCCTGAGCTCAGTGGGAAAGCCTGGGTAGTCCCTCCCCTCTCCTTTCCTGCCCTCACATTCACGAGTTCCCAAAGCAGGTCTATTGAGTTTCTTCGGAGTGAGCCTTTGTCAAACACACCTGGGGGGGGATCTCGCCTCTTCCCGACAGCTGGGATCAGTGCCTTCCTCTGAACACTCCAAACCAATCCTGAGATGCTGCTGGGACCGTGGGCTGGATTTTGGTTGAAGGTCTCCCCCCTCCCCCCCAACCGTCCTGGCGTGGGCGATCAAAACCAGAATTCAAGGGCCAAATTCAAGCCCAGAGTGAGCAGTGGGACTTGGGCCTCCAACCAGCGCTGCACCTGCTGACCCCCTGCCTGAATTTGGTTCACCTGGAGTCTCCGAGGCAGAAAGGCATGTTTAGAAAGAGGCATGCTAAGGGCTGACGGTGGAACGACCGCTCCGTCCCCACCAGCGCGGTGGGGAAGGCGGGACTGAGAAGGAAGAGAAGGATCCATAGAGATGTGAACCAGAATCAGTTGTGTTGAGCCCTGGGCTATCACTACGTGTTTAGCTCTTGCAAGACCGTTTGCCCAGGGCTTTGGTACCACAGGGTTAGAGTTACATTAACCACAACCACCAGAGAGGAACTGAGGTTTATGACCCCCCCCAAGGTTAGATTTCTGCAGAGTATAAAGGGGAGGGGAAGGAGGGGGGGGGCGGTCCTTGGTTCTTTTCCCTTCACTGTGTGACCGAAGGTTTTGCTTTTATTTGTAAACATCTTGAATTACCCGTCGTTTTCCAGTCTTCATCGTGCTGTTGTCAGGCCACTGGAGAGCACAGCGTTCTCTGAGCTGGGCTGGGACTGCTCCTTCACCACAGGATCTGCAGGAGACACCGGCCCAGCAGGAAGGGGAAACAGCATTTAATGAAGCAGAAGCTCCACCCTGGCCAACCCTTCCAGAGAAAGTGCCCTCAAAATCCACGGAGCTGCTGGCAGAGTGGCGAGCTGAACCTCGCCCCCGCAGCCCAGGACCCCTCTCGGACACAGCCGGCCCCAGCTCTCCCCAGACTCACAGAAATAGGGGTGCTCCATTGCCTCCTTGGCAGTCAGCCTCTGTTGATGGTCATATCGCAGGAGCTTGTCCAGGAGGTCGAGGACTTCAGGACTGACCAGGTGTCTGTTCTCGCTGTGGATGAAGTTCTCCCAGCGCTTCCGGGAATGCCTGCAAAGGGACCAGCCGCTGCTGCCCAGGTCTGCTCAGCACAGCAGGGCCCAGAGGTGCCGGGGAACCCCCTCCCACCACCCCACTTCTGAGGAGAGATGGGTGTGAGGACACTGCCTACAGCTCCTCCCCGCACAATGGGGAGGAGTGCTCAGTGAGCACTTGCTGAAGGGGGAAAACCCTCCTCTTCAGGAACACGGTGGTGCGGACATCCTACACCTGGGAAAGGTACAGAGCTGCACGTTCCCATCTGTCTACGGGGGCAAGGCCGCAGCACGAGGTGGGCAGCGTGACTCCCTTGGGACCAGTCTGCCTCAGAGCAGCTGTCCTCACTCTCCCATCCACCTCTCGTCCTTTCCCGACATCTCAGCTGGGAGATTTCGAGCCCCTCAGCCCACACACAACTCCACTGCCTACATCTCCACTTCTCGGACATCAACAAGCGGGAGAAGGAAGCAGCAGGGGATGGCTCGTGGATCACAGGAGAGGCAGAGGGAAGAGCCTGCGTCTCAGCGACCTCCCGAGATGACCCGAGCAGCCAGCCAGGAGGCCTGCGAGCAGCACTGCGACCCAGATCAGAGTGAGAGTCCTTCAGGGGGATGCACACTGGTTTATCTCCCTCTCCGAAAGGCAGTGTTGCGCTTCTCCACTTACTGGCCCAGGATATCATTGAAGTGCGGGTCTAGTTCTATGTGGTACTTCTTGAGATACCCATAGAGCTCGTCCGTGCCCAGGACCTTCGCGATGCGAACCAGCTGGAACAAAAGGTGCGTTGATAGCGAGCAGAAGGGCAGGCCACCGCGCCTCAGCGGGGTCAGAGCTGCCCGAATCTAAGAGCTCTCCTTCTGCAAACATCCCGGCTGGCAGGAGCATCTCCCTCCAGACTCGCTTTCTGCAGCACGCACAGAAAACAGGTTGTCTATCCAAGGCAGCGAAGCACAAGCCCAGATGGCTTATCTAAGCACGCAGCCACATCCTCCCAGCCCGGGGGTCCGAGCCCCAGCACCTCCCACCGCACACACAGAGATGAGGCGGTGACAAACGCCTCAGGACATGAGCCCGGTAGCGGTTTTTACTTGGTCATAATTGTCCTGGCCGTGGAAGAAGGGCTCCTTTCGGAAGATCATGCTGGCCAGCATACAGCCTAGGCTCCACATGTCTAAGCTGTAGTCGTACATCTGAGGGGAGAAAGGAGGAGCCATCAGGAGAGGCGTGCTGGCCTCGGCCCGCTTCCCAATTGCACGGGCAACCTTGGCCTCTCCACCCTAGAGCAGCCCCTTCCCGAGCCAGGCAATGCCCTGGCGAGCAAAACCAGACAACCCCAAGGTGGCCAAAGGGCAACTACAAGTGGCTCACTGGCTACAGCAAGGAGGAGACAGGCTCTTACTTGGTAGTCCACAAGGAGCTCCGGTCCTTTGAAGTACCTAGAGGCCACACGGACATTGTATTCCTGAGCTGGGTGGTAGAATTCGGCCAGACCCCAGTCTATGAGCCGCAGCTGAATAAAGAGACACGGAGTCAGGAGCCTCAAACGAGCCATCAGGCGAAGCTGTGCCAGACAAACCTCTCCACCCCGTGATGGAGCCCGTCACGCCCACTCCGAGGGCAGGAGGTGCTCTTGGCAGTGCTCTGGTCAGGCTCTTCCCTCCCCACTACCACCAGCTGGTGGGACAAAGCCCAGCTTAGGGAGCTCCTCTCATCTGCCTGCCAGGTCCAAGCACGCTGCTGCTGCCGGGCAGCTGGCTTCTTCCCAGCCCCACGGCCACCGCAGACAGGTCACTGCATGCGGGGGAACAGCGAGAAGCCAGCTGTCTTGTCCCTCTGTCGGCGGGGGAGGAGGCAG
>NW_010425675.1:18260-18633 GCF_000710305.1 Buceros rhinoceros silvestris | reverse complement strand
GACACCTTGTTGTGTAACTGAGGGACAACGGGTCGAGCAAGAGATTTCCCCCTCCTTATAAACTCTGCCTTGTCTGCACAGCCACCGCCGGCTGCAGATCAGCACCGCACTCGCTGCTGCGGATCCCCAGTCTCTGGGCAGAGGGGTACACCCAGCACCCCATGAGGGGTGGGGAAGCTCCCTGTGCTGCCCATCGCCACGGCAGAGAGCTGGGTACAAACCCCCCGTCAGCTAACCAGCAGGCGCCAGAAGCGAGGAAGCCCCTGCCGGACAAGCAGGCTGTAGGTGCTGCGGGAGGAGCTGACATTCCCCAGGTGGAAACATCGACATACAGCCACGCTGGCCATCTCCCGAGGCAGGCACGAGTGGCGGG
>NW_010425675.1:16396-18104 GCF_000710305.1 Buceros rhinoceros silvestris | reverse complement strand
GGCGGCAGGGGCAGAGGCGGCAGGGCTGCCAGTTCCCCTGGAAAGAGCCCGCTCTGAGCCCTGGTGCCACAGTACCTTTTTCTGCTGGTGGTCTATCATGACGTTGTGGGGTTTGACGTCCCTGTGCATGATCCCCATGCTGTGACAGTAATCCAGGGCCTGGCAGACACACGCACATACGTTAGGCACGTCGGTAACCACAGGCGCAGCATCAACAACACAACAGACAGTTCTCAGCCAGGAGCAAGAGTGCCCCGTTCCGGAGGACGTGCTGCAGCCCCGGCACAAGGAACTGGCGTTCCCAGCTCTGATGCTGCACACAATGGAGTGACACGCTGGCTGCAAGACTAGTGATCTCCTGTCCTGCTGCAGGCACAGATGCTGGAACCGTGTTCCCTGCCCAAGAAGACGATGCCAAGAGGTGCTGTCCCATGTGGTGGCAAGCCCAAGGCTCCAGCCCAGGTAGCCCTGTGCTTCCTAGGCCACGCGCTTTTCCCCAGAAGAGGATGATTCTTCCATGAATATTTTCACAGCCCTCCAGAGCAGCTTTCCACGTGTGTCCCAAAGCACACTCCAGGCAGAAACTCACCCCTGCCCCGCTCCTTTGAGCCAGACCTGCTCTTACAAAAGGTGGATGGAGCCAGCGAGGGAGGGCGATGCTGCTTAAAGCTTGAAGGCAGGAGCACGCATAAGCTCTCCAGCTCCATGACCTTGCACCGCTCACCCCCCGTGCAGCTGTTCCCCTGAACCAGGGGATAGGAATGTTGTTTTCTCATCTCCAGCAGGGAGGGAGATCCATCCATCAACATCTATCAGATACTCTGAGAGCTCCGGCAGCACAGAGAGAGGGTACAGCCTGCTGTCATTCCATAGCCAAGACAGCGGTGCCAGGGAAGCAACTCCGTCCCTGGGCCCCTGCCACAGCGGGGAGCAGAGGAGGCACCAGCTTTCATCACAGAGGCCTCGGTGAACACCCCGGCAGTGACATGAGGCCTCACAACCAGGAGGAGTGACAGCAGACAGTGCTCCTGACAGGAGAGCTCTGACAGGTAGGACAAACTACCTCCAGGGATAAAGCTGTTCTGGTGTCTTGCTTGTTCTAAGGCTGGATTATTTAAACCTCATCATCCCTCTCACCCTAGTCCTGGGCTGCCTCAGACTCTCTCCAGCCTTCAGTAGGAAGGTCTTTCCCTTGCAGGTGGGTGCAGGAAGCTCGGGGATGCAGAGATGAAAGCCTCCCTCAAGCCCACGAGCTCTGTTTTGGTCCAACAACTAGCACAAAGGGCTTTCCCTCATCTGTCCCACCCATCTCCAGAGGCAGAGGATCTGCCAAGTGCCAGCCCGGTGATCTGGAGGCCCTGCTAGGACCTGGCCCAGCCCAGCCGCGGCTCCCAGGCCTCCCTCAAGCCCACGAGCCCTGTTTTGGTTCAACAACTAGCACAAAGGGCTTTCCCTCATCTGTCCCACCCATCTCCAGAGGCAGAGGATCTGCCAAGTGCCAGCCCGGTGATCTGGAGGCCCTGCTAGGACCTGGCCCAGCCCAGCTGCGGCTCCAGCAGGTCAGCACAGAATGCCCTGGGGACCCGCTCCCTCATGCCCTGCTGCCTCCCATGTCCTGCAGCCAGGGGCTCCGGAGAGGCAGCACAGCAGATCCTCCAGACTAGCCGTACGGCTCCCTGAGCGTTCCCACGGGGAGGTCAAAGCTCAG
>NW_010425675.1:15087-16303 GCF_000710305.1 Buceros rhinoceros silvestris | reverse complement strand
CAGCAGATCCTCCAGACTAGCCGTATGGCTCCATGAGCGTTCCCACGGGGAGGTACAAGCTAGGCTAGTGCAGAGGAGTGTTCAGGGCACTCCCTGCCCTTTGTCAGAGGGGCAGGGAAAGTTCTGCCTGGGAGGTCTCAAAGAAAAAGACCAGTATCACATCAACACATAACAGCCAGCGGAGCCAGAGGTTCGGTGCCCCAAGCCCATACCCCTGGGGTTCTGTGACCGCAGGGCACCAAGCCGGCCAGCTGGCTCTCAAAGTGTCCGAGATCCCCTACCCAGAGACCCGGGGCTCTAAGACCAAGCAGGCAGAAATCACCTTCTGGGGCTGCCTTTGAACATGCAGCAGAAGCAGCCTGGGGCTGGCAGTCCCTCTCTTCGCTCTCCCTGGTGTGCTAAACAGTCCCCCGTTCCCCAGCCCAGCAGACGTCTCTCGGTGTTCGGACTGGGTCTGACTGGGCGGGAGCTGGTTTTCCTCAGAGCAGCCCAAGGGTGCTAGAGACACGGGGAGAGCAAGCACAGCCCTGCCTGGCTACGAACAACCACAAACGCTTCACAGGGCAAGAGCAGACTCCAGAGAGTCAGAGGCTCTTTGGAGGTGACCGGAGGTCCTGCTTGGCTCTAATACCCCATTACAACAAGCCAGGTATCCAGATCTCTTCCCAAATTTTCCCGGGTTATGAGACATGGATTCTACATGAACAGGAGCAAAGCAACCGCTAGCAGCGCTGCCCCATGAGCTCTGCCACTGCCTCTCTCGCTCCTGGGCTCCACATCCAGACTGTCACTCACAATGTCACTCACCTTCAGCAGCTCATACATATAAAACCGAATATCAAAGTCTGTCAGGATCTGGTACAGTTGCTGAAACAGATTTGGGGAGGGAGAAAAAAAAAGAGAAACAAAAATAAATACTCCAGATTTGGATCATTTTTGTTTCCTGTGCCCCCTTCACTAATCCTGCTCCAGATGCCCTGTGTGAGCGCTGCCGCTCCCGAGGGCTGTGCTGGCCTCAGACCCGCCTGGGCTGCGAGCTGGGGAATCCAGGAAGGACCTAAGAGAGCCCATGAAATGCCACCAGGATGGAGACCCGTCATGACTTCCTTGTTTACATCCAACGTGCTCACAGTGACTCGACCCCACAGCTAACAGCACTCAGAGCAGGCAGGCCGGGAACTCAGGGGGCAAGGCTTCTCCGTGCTCAAGCCGGGGC
>NW_010425675.1:14194-15022 GCF_000710305.1 Buceros rhinoceros silvestris | reverse complement strand
GACCGCACAGCTAACAGCACTCAGAGCAGGCAGGCCGGGAACTCAGGGGGCAAGGCTTCTCAGTGCTCAAGGCGGGGCAGGGAGAGGAAAACATTAACCTACAGAGCATGGAGCGGGGGAGCACAAAGAGTGGGGACAGCCTGGGAGCCCAGGAGGCTCCCCTCTATCCCGGGATAAAGACTAACGCGGCTCAGCGGCACAGAAATGCCCGTGGGGCCATGGGAAGCACAGCGCAGCCTTGGCAGAGGGCTTGCTGCCAGCACACGTCCGCCACCCTCCTCCCCTCTGTGGCCACTCACACGGACATGACAAAGATCCGGGGTGCACTTTAACCTGCCCCGTGCCACTGTCGCTGGAGAGCCCAGAACGCTGCCGCTCCCGCGCCAGGTCACAAGTGGCCCCATATTTGCCCTTTGCTCTGTACCTGTCTTCGGCAGCGGCGCCGGCCCGACCCTGCTGGGCTGGGCCCTCCTCCAGGGAACGTAAGGCGAGACGGCGGGGCAAGGAAGGACACTGCAGGGCAGCGGCAGGAGCAGACCCCTCTGCCCTTTCTAACTAACAAGGATCATCTCTCAGCTCAGACAAGTCACCGATTGCATCAGCGCAGGAGCCAGCTGCCCGTCACGGGCACCACTTGGCAGCTTCAGGAACAATCACGGAGCGAGGGCTTGAAATTCACAGTCCAAGAGAGCAGCTCTGGCCCTGGATCACCTCCGGATCCTGCCTTCCTGCGGGCCAGCTCCAAAGAGCCCCTCTGCCCCCAGCACTGCCCTGGGAAATCAACTGACCACACACAAGTGTCACTGAGAGAGGCAGCACTTTAACGGC
>NW_010425675.1:13657-13921 GCF_000710305.1 Buceros rhinoceros silvestris | reverse complement strand
GGATGGATCTCCTGCCGTGGTTGCGCATGGCTCCGCTGCACAACCCAGGGTCAGCAGAGGACAGGGAGCCCTTCCAGGAGCTGCTCTAAATGCCTGGCTTAGGGAACAGACACCACGGGGCAGCAGAGGTGCATAAAATGCACCTTTCTGGGAATCCTTCCCCTGTTCAATCTCACCCAGCACCACCAGTGCTCTCAGAGGAGGAGGAGGGCAGGAGAGGCAGGGGCAGGACAAGGCTAGACCCCACTTTCCCCATTCCCTGGC
>NW_010425675.1:13171-13430 GCF_000710305.1 Buceros rhinoceros silvestris | reverse complement strand
AGCAGGAGGTTGTGAGCTTTAGGCAACCCACTGCCAACAGCCTTCCCTAGAGGAGCTGCCTGTGAAGGCCAGCACCTCTGACCCTCTCGTTGCCCTTAATCCAGGGAAAGCAGGGCTGTGGGCAGCGGGGACACAGCCCGAGTGATGCCAGATGCTTCACGGACCCGGGCACAGGGCAGGCCAAGGCCTCGGGCACAGGGGGCTCCCCTCCTCTGCGCTTTCTGCTGGGCAGGGGCACGTCAGAGCAAGGGAAGAGACG
>NW_010425675.1:12671-12999 GCF_000710305.1 Buceros rhinoceros silvestris | reverse complement strand
GTAGTGGAGGTACCCACATGCACCCGCGAGCAGCGGCAGCAGCTCTGTGATCTGCGGTGAGCACAAACCCACCCGAGCAGGCAGCGGAGCTCAAGGGAGCGCAGCTCAGACAACCCCCACGCGCCGAACACAGCCTGTGAAATCCAGGTTATGAACACGCTCCGAGCAGCTGGCTGCATGCCCTGGGGGACACGCCGGTGCTCCCAGACGAGTTATTCCTGCCTCGTATCAATACCTTGGCTGTGAGTCTGGACCTCCTCGAGGAGCCAGGCTGTCTCCTGGGCGCCGGGAAATGATCTGCTGCAAACTCACAGAGTGGTTTCTAACG
>NW_010425675.1:11849-12465 GCF_000710305.1 Buceros rhinoceros silvestris | reverse complement strand
GGCTGCGCTGCCCGTGCCCCAAGCCCTGCACCTTTCAGTTCAGTGCGGCCACCAGCCTCAGACTGCTGAATGCTCCAGTTTGAGAACACATTTCGGTTCCTGGGTGATCTCTCGGATGATCATTTTTTCCTCTAAGGACACACCAGATCGGTGTAATCACGGTTTGATGAGGAGACATGCAAAGCGAACCTCAGCAAGGTGCGCTGCTGCCCTGGCAACCCGTTTTATCTCTGGACATATATTAAAAATAAAATAAAAAATAAATCTCTAAATAGAAAGCCAGAAAATTCCAGGATCAGCCTTATGAAGAGCCCCTGGGTCACCAGGAGAAGCCCATGGACACGTTCCCAAGATACATGCAGCACTGGAACAGCCTGGCTAACATCAAGGAACCCCAGACAAACGAAGGCTGCTGTAATTAGCCCAGAAAGGTCACTGCAGAGCACTTCTCTCCAGGCTGTTCACTTGTCTCCCCGCCCAGAGCTGTCAGGGCAGATGCTGCTGCAAGTTACCATTATTCCAGCAAGTCTCTACATGAGATTAAAGAGCTCTAAGACCACCACCGCCAGTGTGGCTGGAGCTGTGGCTACACACAGGGGCCCCCCCCGACGAATAC
>NW_010425675.1:10376-11696 GCF_000710305.1 Buceros rhinoceros silvestris | reverse complement strand
GGCTCGCCGTACCAACCCTGGAGGGGCACAAACAATGGGGGCTTCCTTGCGGCATGCAGGGCTGCGGGTGAGGTGGTCCACAGGCCACCACCATCAACCCAGCGTCCTGCTCCGCATGTTTGGTGCGATCTGCTGAAGCTGCATCCTACGAGGCGTGTACCTACGTAATGCTCCAGGACCGTGGGGAAGGAAAAAGCACTGTCCCAACACTGGAATGAATGAGGTCTCTGCACAGCGCAGGAGGGGATGACTGATGGCTTTCCAATGGCCCCATTAATTCTCCACCACAGACGCAGTGACGCTGGGTAAAGATCCACGTGGGGGAAGCAAAGGCACCGTTCAGATCGGTGTGGTTGCTACTTGTACATCTCTTTTGGGTGTCAGCTCGCCGCTGCCAGCCCGAAGCGTTCCGGCAGCACAGGAGCTGCAGCCAGGGCAGGAGGACCCCTGTTTTGGGAAGGAGTCATCACCTGGAGCTCCCCAGAAATCAGAACATCCTGCAGCCTCAGGCAAGCAGATCAAGACTGCCCAGTCCCGGCAGCACGGGAGCTGCAGCCAGGACAGGAGGACCCCTGTTTTGGGAAGGAGTCATCACCTGGAGCTCCCCAGAAATCAGAACATCCTGCAGCCTCAGGCAAGCAGATCAAGACTGCCCAGTCCCCCTCTGCCAGGCCGGCGGGCAGCAGGAGATGCTCTCCCTCCTCTGCCACCCCACAGCCCCCAGGTCTGGCGGGTTGCAGCACAAATCAGTGCCACTCGCTCCACGAAGCGCACTGCTGCCAACTGCGGGACAGGGGTTAACCTGGGCCGAGCACACCGCACAGCAGGGACTGCTACAGTGGGAGGAGAGGATGAGCATCTCAATGTGGAACTTAGTCCTCAGAGCTGGGAGGAGATTCAGCACAGGAGGTTTTATTCCTACTTGTCTAGAGCCTGTTTACAGGTTTCTGGTTTATGTGGGGACAGGAAGGTGAAGCTGACACAGGAGAAAGCTCCAAACTCCCTGTAGCTCCCGAGGAACATCCAACAACCCCAGACCCCAGCACTCTCAACAGAAACGGGAAGCCTCCCCCCTCCACACTCAGGCAGACTCACCTTAAAATCTGTGTTATTGATATACTCAAACACCAGAGCAGGGGTCTTTGACTGCAAGAGAGAGAGAGTCACGGTTTGAAACACCCTCTTGACTTTGCTTTGCTCCAAGAGACCTGAGGAAGCTTCTTGCCCCACCCTCGCTGTGTAGAGAAATGCAGCGCTGCTCCCACAGCAGGCAGCGAGCAGCTCCGCTCACACCCCAGGCAGCAAGCCCCAATGCAATGG
>NW_010425675.1:2803-10047 GCF_000710305.1 Buceros rhinoceros silvestris | reverse complement strand
CGCCACAGGAGACCCCAAGGAGCCGGGCAGTGCTCGCCCCTGGCTGCCATGAGGGCACGGGCAGCACCTGACCCCAGCTGAGAGCAGAAACCATGGGGCAGCGCCGGCAGGGAAGTGAGCCCCCCCCGCATTCCACGGGCACCTACCACCGGATCCTTGACAGTGTCAATCAGATTGATGATGTTGGTGCCACCGCGTAGATTCTCCAGAATCTTCACCTCGCGTTTTATCTTCTTTTTCTTCACTGGCTTAAATAGACAAAAGAAATGAAAAGTGAGAGTCCTTCCTGAAATCAGCAGATTTCTGCCGCCACTTTGTGCTGGATCGCGTCACGTCACCTCCCCTCCTCTCTCTGCTCCCACCCTCACGAGGGAACATTTTTAGCTTCAAAGAGGAGACAGACACCTCACGTTAACGAGGATTTTCCTCTCGTCAGCCACAGCTTTCTGCTCTCCAGGGGAAAATCAAACCACTCCAGACCAACGTGGCTGTGACAGCACCACGGACCGCGTAAAGCCTCAGCACAGCTCTGGCTGCGTTCTGCCGTTAGAGCCCCAGGACAAGCACCTCGTATCTCAGCCTTTGCTTACCAGCACAAAGCAGGGTTTTTCTAGCCCTTAATCCCAAGCCATTTCCTGACAAGCACTTTAATTCCACGGAATGACGATCTGAGCGTCTCCAACACCACGATTTCGCGGACGCTCAGACACTGCTATGCCTCCCTGTGTGCATGTGACTTTCATCGCCACCCCAAGAGCACAAACCATGCCCTCACCTCCATAGCCCATGATTAGTTTTAAAGGCCACAGATATTTCAAACAGTTTTTGACTCCTTCTCAAATCCAGGCAGTCCAGGAACTCCCTCTGCAAAGTCAGCTCTTCTCTGGACGTCACCCCATGGAGAGTGACAAAGAGCAGCTGCTCCCACGGCAGGGCCAGGAGGTTGCGCCGGCTGTCACACGCTGCTGATCCAGCAGTTCACTTCAACACCAACCAACAGCCGGTCCTCTAACTCCTCCACTGCCAGGACAGCTCTAGCTCTGTGCCTTGAAAGGAAAGGCGGCGCAGAACAGCTACGAGGGGACTTTTCCAGTGACCGGGGTGGGAATCACCAGCTGCGAGCCACAGAGTCCAGCGGAGCTGGAACGTGCCCTCCTGCACCACCAGCCCTTTGCAGAGAGCTGCCAGACGTCTCGCCCTTGCCCTCTCTGTGAGGTCTGCTGATGACAATACTCCTCTCCAGACATTCCCACCACCTGGCACAGTCTGGCGTGGCAGGAGGGGAGTAGCGGGGAACGGCGAAGACATACAAGGCACCGTACCAAGGTGACACGCGTTATCAGATGGCTCTGTGAAGGACGAGGAGTCGCAAGAGCTCAACAGCTCGTGCCCACCACCTCTGCTGCAGCGTCCTGCCTCGGTGACGGCTGTAGAGTGCCAACGGGGTGACTCACGCTCCTGTGACAGCCGTCCCTGGTTCAGACCCCTCAGGAACGTACAAGCCGGCGGAGAAGGAAGAGCAGCTTTTTATGCAGTGGGAAAACATGGCATTTGTAGGTGTGATAAAATACGCTCTTTCCCAGGCTCTTCAGGCAGCTGGAACCTTCTGGTTCGAATTCTGCCCTTCTCCTCTCCCAGGTTAAAAGGCACAAGTTAGACTTTCAAGTCAAAAGATGAGAATCTCAGCCCCAAGCAAAGTGCCAAAAATAACAACTGATGCCGGCATCAGCAGCGTCAGCACCTCCCAAAGCCACTGTGGAAAACGGCAGCGAGGCTCCCAGAGCTGTCAGCCGGAGCCGAAACGGTGCCTTGACATGGCCGAGAAGACCTACAGCCCGCTCTGAAGTACCTTTTCCTTTGTACCGAGTTATTTAAGGGCCTTTTGCATCAGCTAGGAACATCCCCCTGAGATTTCCACTCCTCCTTTCATAGCAACCACCACTCCCACTGGGGCAGAAGATGCTGTCTTCCAGTCGCTTCCACACGTTTCCATCTTTTTAGGGATGGGAAAACGGTGCCTTGTGTGATTGCCACCAGAAATCTACCCCTGCCTGTGCCACACCAACTGAGACACGAGCAGACAGAATCAGCAACTTTTGGGAAAAAAGGGGGAAGAAAGTTGGTCTTTATTTTAATGAAATGCCTGCAGACCATCGCCCACAGCGGCATCTCCACCAGCATCGCAGGAACCGCTCAGTAACTGATTCCAAGGCCAAGCTGGTGCATCTGGCGAGTCAAACACCTCGGTGCAAACAGCCAGCACAGCACTGGGGCTGACCGCTCACAACCAAAGGAACGCTGCAGACGCCCCTCCCGTCCCCAGAGCCCAGCGCTGCTGGAACCGCAGGGAGCAGTGGCGGATCCTCCCGGCACTGGGATTAAGTCTGGGTGGCTACAACTGTCTCTCAGAGTCACCCGATCTGTCTCTCCAAGGCTGTTGACTCCATATGCACATGGATTAAATGTGAACTCGCTGGAGCTATTATGGCCTCCAACCATCTGCCTCTCCCGGCAGGGAGAGCTTCTAAACCACCAGCCCTGCAGCCAGGGTATTTTTAACGGTGCTCGTTTTATTAAACCAGGCTGCGCACGGTGGCATTTCAGGTTGTGTTTCCCACCCCTGCCCCGGGAGGGGATTTCTCGCAGAGGAATGGAGCACCCAGACAAAACTAACTGCTCCCAAGTTTGCAAGGCGACATCTCCTCCAGGTGCAGGCTCCATCTCCACCTGCTCCCACGGCAGAGGCATTTCCAAGCTCTCCTCCACGCTGGGGGTCTCCAGCGACCAGCCCGAGCCGAACCCTCGCTGCGGCCCTTCCCTCTGAGAGCAGCTCTGACAGGGTCCCTCTGTTCTGTGCAAACACCCATTTCCACGAAACCCGGAGGAACTCGACAGCTCGGAGACTTCTGTCGCATTTGGTTGAAACTGGCCTACCAGTGCGAGGACTGCTGGCGGGAGGAGGGGGGAAAGGCTGACAGACAGCGGGATTGCATAAGGCTCGTTTCCATAGGAAACCAGGCTAAAAGACCTGTCTCAGTCTAACCGTGTCTACACGGGGAGGGGTTTAATTACTTCAACTGCAGCAGCACTCTCAGAACAACATCTCTCTCTGTCTGGCACCAGCCAGTTTCCCAGGAAATCGCTTCCTTCCTCAGGCAAACTGGAAGTGAGGTGGCTACAGATGGCGGAGGCGAGACGTGCAGCTTGTGGCCATCCCCAGTGCTGAGTGCCCGGAGCAGAGGGAAGGGGTGACCTCCAGCCCCAGGGCTCTGCTGGAGACCGCAGCTTTCGCTCCACTGGCCCCAGTCGCCACCCGCTGCTGCAGGTTTCCCACCCTACCAGCCACATCCCATGAGGTGCTTCGATCCACCTGAGAGAAGGGCAGAGAAGGCAGCGACAGTGGCCAGCACTGTCCCAGCTGCCTTTGCCCAAGGATGGGGGAGCACCACGCAACGCCGCCCCTCTGCAGAGTGAGGAGTGGCACAGGATAAGGGGTTGCTTTGCAGGCAGGTAGATGCAGAAGGAAACGCCCCTCTGAGACCCAGAGATCAGACCCTGGGGCATTTTCCACAAGACGGTGTAAACTTGTAAGCAGGGAAGGTGTCCAGCTGCAGCAAACACTAGCTGGGAGAATTAACGCTGTTTGCTAAAATAAACCTTTAAACACAAGGCTGCAGCCATCATTTCCCGTCTGGAACCAGTACATGTCTGCCTGGTTAATGGTCGCTCTCACTTGGTTTCTAAAGCAAAGGGAGAACACTTCTGCATCAGCTGCTTCAGTCCCAGCCTTGCCCAGCAACCTGGGGACCTGCCGCTTGAATTCAAGCAAAGAGAGAAAACAGATCTGCTCTCCAAAGTTCTCTGTGCATTTCCACGCTGGGAAAGAAGAGGGGTGACCAGGAAGACACATGACACACAAGTTCAAGCCAAAGCACCAAAGTCACTTCCATCAGCCAAGAGCAGGTGGCACACAGGCTGCCACCAAGGGGCACACGTGCTGCTCCGGCGGAGCCATACAAGGTGGGGTTTTGCCCAGCAGGTGCTCTGAGGAAGAACCGGGGTCAGCGCAGCAGGGGAGAAGGTCTAGCAGCAAACGACACAGACCTGCGAGAAACTGAAGTCGTTTATTCCACCAGCCTGTAATGAAAAAGGCCTGGTCTTTGCTCAACAAACCTGGAAATATCACGATGCTCCCGGCCAACAAGCAGGGAAATCTCCACAGCAATGTGCAGGACCAGCAAAGGGCTCAAGCAGCAGCCTTAGGTCAGGCTTGAAGCATGCAGAAGCGGGGACTAGAAGCTTGTTCGTCTCTAGCGAGGTTTATCGAAAGAGTCACAACCATCAGCCCATAAAGCCCAACGTCAAGTGCTCAACAGGGAAATCGGCTTCAGAGCAGCGCTGCCGATTTTGCCAGACATCAGTTGGGAAACTGAGTAATTGCGCTCGAAAGGGCTACGGAATCACTGAGCCCACGTGTGTTAACGCTCTGTCGGTCCTTTGCACCTCACCGTTTCCACTGTAGGAACTCAAACGGGCCCGAGCTGCTCTCGGGTTTCAGGAAAGAGGGAGAAAACCCGAAGCTCTTTTCTGTTTTTAAGTTGGGCAGAATGTCCTGGCACCTCTTTTGAGGGCAAGGCCATCCTTACGCCCTTCCTCCCCTCACAGCGCAGCCCAAAACTGCCCTCCTGGGGCTTCCAGGCTGCCCACGATACACCACAGCTTCTGCAGGCAGCTTGAGGGCAGACACACAAGGACCAAGCCCCGATCCCCAGCACCATTATTACAGAGGATGAGAATCACTCACGCGGGCCCTGTCCTAGGCCACTGTGAACATACAGTGCTGGAATTCACCCTCCTCCGCGCAGGAGCCGCAACTTCGCAGCTCACCCGCTCCTTGGTGCTAGAACATCACTGCAGAGTCATCAGCTGCATCTCAGGCCCCTGCCAGACACCCGGTACCGCCTCAGCGGGTCTCAGCCCCGAACAAGGCTGGACCACAGCAGCCAGCTGTGCCAAGCTCGGTGCAGGCAAGCGGTGTTTCGAAGAGCAGAGCAGGGTACCCGGCGCTCTTGCAAAAAGGCTCATTTCGCCATGGCCAGAGGAGGAAGTGGGCTGGGGAGGGCTGTTCCAGTGCGCGCAAATGCAGGAGGAGCAAGAGACACAGAGAGCTCCGAGGAGCGGGCACTGAACGGCTCTGGTGGAAGGTCACCGCTGCAGTCAAAAGCTCCAGCCTGAGGGACCAGCATCACCCAGTCCCGTCTCCCTGTGCAATCCCTTCAGCACACCAGCACGGGCATCATTTCAGCCCGCACCCAGGACGTGCTGGTGCGTGTGGGCTCTAAAGCTTTCAGAGACACAGGACACTCCAGCAGAGCCCCGCGTCTGCCACCCGCACCGGGCTCTCCAGCGAGAGCTGGAGGTCAGCCCTGGAAGGCCCTTGCAGCAGTGCCTGGCTTAAGCAGTGGCTCCGGAGGGTTCACACAGCCCAAAGCGGGGAGCAGGGCAAAACCAAAAGCCAAACAAACAGGAATGCACTTGTGAAACGCTGTACATGGTTGAAAGTTCCAGTTCATGGACTCAGCACAGAGGGACAAAAGCCACCAAAGGAGAAAGGGGTTATTTCAGCACTGCTGCAGAAGCTCCCTTTCACCGGTCCCGCTCCTGTAACTGCATTCTTCCCCCACCTCCGCCTGCGTGCTGTGCCCATGCAGACAGTAACCATACAAGGAGACAAAACAGTCTCTTCACGCGATGTGCCGAATGCTTCGCGGGTGAGTAGAGCGCGCACAGGAGGCAGGAGGGCTCTGCACAGAGCTGACTCGCTGGGTGCTGTCGTCTCCACCCCCAGCGGAACTCAGGTAACCAGCACGAGAGGACGAGCTGTGAAGGATGCTGCCCTATGGCTGAAGCTCACCAACCGTAGGAAACTTCAATAGCAGCAAAGAACCACCTGCAAAAGTCAGCTGCAATGTGGAAAGTTTATCTTTGGCTTCCAGTCTGGCAGCTCGGGACGCTGGTCGTACCCCCGGGAAGGCAGTTGCCCTGGAAGGGAGGATGCGCTTTCAAGGCGCACGAGGAGATGGGCAGACACTGTGGAGCTGCGTGAGCAGAAGAGCAGAAGGAGGTGCTCCTCAGAGACAGCACAAAGGTTGAGGCTGACCTCAGCAGACCACCAAAAACCTGCACCTATGTCCGCCGCTACCCCGTGGCTTTTTTGGCGAATCTTTGCTCCCTGAACAGGCTGAAAAGGTGGGGAGTCACCCTCTGCCTCGCTCCTTCAGACTACAGCGCTTGCAGGACACGTGGCAGGGGTTCTCTGGGTGGCAAAGCAGGGCTCCTGCCTCGCTGCCCCACACGCACTGTCCTACGCAGCACTACCTGATGTGCTGCAGCGGAGTGAGAAACAACCTGCTCGTTCTGTTTGCCTTTTTCAAAAGGGGCTGCAGAATTTTCCTGAAAAAAGTGATGTTAAGAGCATTACTTGCAGAGAAAGGCACTTGATGGAGGAAATGGAAACGTTATAGTGCTCTGCGTGATCTTAATTCTGCGTCTTTGCTGGCCACATCATAGCTGTAACTAGTGACGTGCCGTTTTCCTGCAGGATCACACCGTGCCTGGGGTAGGGGAGCAGCCAGGCAAAGCTGGGTACTGGCCAGTGGGGCATTGTGCGTTATGCCGGCCCAAGGCCCTGGGGCACGGTGCCACCAACCACAGCCATCAGCTCCCCGGCCTTGCCCAAGCTAAAGTCCTCACAGGGCGCTTAGACGAACCAGGCGAGCAGCTACCAGAAGGGGAAGAGCTGTCATCTCGTTCATGCAGCGCTAGACCAGGACCTGCGGTCTAGTCTCAGCTCTGCCGGGCCTGAGGGACTTGCCCAAAGTCACACAGGAAATCTCCGTGGCTCAGTTCTGCACCAGAGAACCGGTGATAAAATTTCCTGACCTCTCTGGAGGCGGGTACGAGGTGTTTAGAGGGCGCCACGCCGAAGCAGGGGGGAAGAAGAGGCAGTGGGGGTACTGGCTACACCTTAGTTACACCTTAGCTTGGGCTCGTCGGGATAAGCTGCTTCCGAGGGCACGGCTGGGAAGAACCACCAGCCAGCTCCCACGAGGCCCAGGCATCAAAACGGCGGCTCTTGCTAACGACGACTCTCGCACATGACCAAAATCGACCCCTCAAAAACCATCCAAGGAGCAGCTGGGCTGAACGGCCGCAGCCGTCGCCCAGCGAGCCTCCCCCTCTGT
>NW_010425675.1:1566-1969 GCF_000710305.1 Buceros rhinoceros silvestris | reverse complement strand
CCGCCTGCCACAGGGAGAGGAGCACCGCTCTAGGGGAGGCTCTTTAGGCTGGGAAGACGCACAGAGGAAGATTTCTGACGACTTGCTCAGCCTCATGGTGCCTCTCTACATGGGACAAGACCCAGGACCTCCACAAACCCCAGCAGCCCTGAAAAGACCATCAGGGGCTCCAGAGCAGCACGCGGAAGCGCAGCATTTCCCCAGCCAGGCTATGAGCCATCTTGCCATAAAACCCCAGCTCTGCGCTGGCCACCTTCGACTACCCTCCCGTGGCAGAAATTCCCACCTGCCCCTACTTAAAACAAACCCCAAACCACGTAAAGCACCAAAGGAGGGGGAGGCCAAAGAGCATGGCTGGAGGAACTCGGCTCGGCGAGGACACCAGACTCCCCGGGGGGGGGGG
>NW_010425675.1:0-1458 GCF_000710305.1 Buceros rhinoceros silvestris | reverse complement strand
CGAGCCTCAGCGTGTGTGGGGGAGCTGCTCGCGTCCTGGGGAGCTGCTCATCTTAGTGGCTGCAGGAGCGGGTTAAGCCCAGACCTCCCTCCACAAGCTGCGGATCAACGCGTGCCCAAATTCCTAGAACACCCATGGTCAGGATCGGCTCCCACGTGCTCCTGGGGAACGAGTGACAAGCATTGCTGGTCCAACAAGTGACAGCCACAAGTGTCATCCAAGGCAAAACCAAACGCACCTCAACTCTAACCTTTCATTCCTGTCTTTCTAACACCCCGCTGTCCCCCAGCTCACCAGCACAGCAATGTGGGGACACTGCTGCTGGGACAGAGACCACGGCTCGCTGTGAGCCTGCTGCTTCAGCGCCGAGCATGGCAAGATGTGCCTGAACATTCTGGCATCCCAAACAACACCCTGTTCCGGCTGCATTCTGTCCTCAGTCCAGCCCCACTGGAGCCACACGCCAGAATGCAGGTCACCCAGGGCGCCAAACTTCAGTCACCTCAGATTCCACAGTGCTTTTTTGGCCTGCCTGTGGTGATGTCCTTCTCCATCTCTGACCCTCTAACAGACCAAATATAAAGTTTTGCCTGCTGAGCATCCCGCAGCCCGGCTCTGAAAAGGCCGCTGGCCAGCTGGAGGTTCACAGAAGGATTCCCCCCTCCAGGCTTTGCATTCCTGAGGGCGCCAAACTTCAGTCACCTCAGATTCCACAGTGCTTTTTTGGCCTGCCTGTGGTGATGTCCTTCTCCATCTCTGACCCTCTAACAGACCAAATATAAAGTTTTGCCTGCTGAGCATCCCGCAGCCCGGCTCTGAAAAGGCCGCTGGCCAGCTGGAGGTTCACAGAAGGATTCCCCCCTCCAGGCTTTGCATTCCTGTTGACACGGCAGTCCCTGGGCTGTTTTGGACAGGATGGCCGGATACCATTCACCAAACACAGGCAGCACATGCAACGCTGTTCAAACTGGGACTTGCAGCTCTCCTCCTCCAGAGGAGTTCCCAGCCCAGAGCTATGCTGGACAGGAGGGACAGGGACATCAAAACATCACTCCTGCACGCGGGACACCAAACCCACTCTCCCAATGACCCTAACGAGAAAACAAGAATTTTGGGGCGAAGGAGGAGATCCAGCGGTCCCTTAGCCCTGCCAGCCCCACTCCTCCACGGAACACTCACCTTGAGGATCTTCACCACGACCCTCTCGTTGTTGGTGATGTTGATGGCCTCGAAGACCTCGCTGTACTTCCCTCGCCCGAGCTTGCGAACCAGCTGGTAGTCGTCCTGATTGCTGCGGGCACCAAGAGGAGGGAGGAGGAGGAGGCGGGAGGAAGGAAGGAGAGGTTAACTGACAGGGCAGCAGGCCGGGGGGGCCTCTCCCAGGCGCGCCCCCACCCCCAGCCCCCGGAGAACACCAGAAAACGGGGGTTGGGGAGGAAGGGGCAGGGAACCCTCGCC
>NW_010425674.1:677-893 GCF_000710305.1 Buceros rhinoceros silvestris | reverse complement strand
CCAGCGCCCCCACCAGCTGTCCTTGGCTACTCACACTGCTTGGAGTCTGGGGTCACCTTTTCCATGAGGGCAATAAAGTTTTCCAGGAACTCGGTGTTGTTATCCGACAAGTCGAGGTCTTTGCAATACTCTCTGGGGTTTGGGGGACAAGGTTTGTCGTTCGCGAGGATGGAAAAGGCAAGGTCAGTTCTCCCCCAGGGACAGCGGGGCAGGCGC
>NW_010425674.1:0-266 GCF_000710305.1 Buceros rhinoceros silvestris | reverse complement strand
TGGTGGATCCCAGTTTGCCCACAGTGGTACAACCCTAAGCCCAACTCTCCTCATACTGGTGGGGCTACTGGTGGGACTGGCCATCTCTGTCACTGTACTTACCTGCGGGGCCAGGTGGGTGCTGCTGTGCCCACCCTGCCCTGTCCCTGTGGCACCCCAGGGAGCCGGGGCTGCGCTGTGGGTGCGAGTGGGAGTTTGGCTTGGGATCCCCGGTGGCTGTGCCCGCAGCACCACGCAGGCACTCAGCACCTGTGACTGGACCCTCT
>NW_010425673.1:479-696 GCF_000710305.1 Buceros rhinoceros silvestris | reverse complement strand
TTCCCGCGGGGCTGCCGGGGAAAGGGCGGGGCAGACCGCACGGGACCTTGGTAACAGTGTTTTGGAGAGCGACAACGCGTCTGTTGTGTGGTTTTGCCTTTACAGCGTTTTGTCTCTGTTTCTGGCTGTTCTGTTTCATCTCCGCATTTACACCCTCTGTCGCTGTGCTCTCCCCCACACCCTGACCGTCCACGGCCGTATTTTCCCGCGGTGTCAT
>NW_010425673.1:0-218 GCF_000710305.1 Buceros rhinoceros silvestris | reverse complement strand
TTGCGGCCGGGTTCCCCCCCCTCCCCTGCCCCAGCCCGGGGGCTTCCAGCCCCGCCTGCGGAGCCCAGCTGGGGGGTCTGTGGCCTGAGGACCCCAGCCCAGCAGCTCCTGGCCAGACCCAGGGCTGCACTTCCAGTGCTGGCAGCAGAGCCGGGGCTGCAGCTCGGGCCTGGGCACAAACTGGGGGGTTTGGAGCTCAGCCCCAGCGCTGCCTTTTG
>NW_010425672.1:1833-2119 GCF_000710305.1 Buceros rhinoceros silvestris | reverse complement strand
GGGACCTCGGCACATCAAAGCCCCGGGTGCGTGTACAGCTCAGCAAGGCTCTGAACGAACCCCCTCTGCTCCATAGAGAGGCTGAAAATTTCGATATGTCCATATTTCATAACTTCCACGGGTGGTTTTTAAGCCCTCGGGTTTGTGGCTCGATGGGAGGGAGCGTTGAGCTGCGTGTGATGCGTGGAAAAACTCCGCAATCAAGCTAGATTGTGAAGCAGGTCTGTTTATTGTGATTTCAGCTCTATAGAGTTGGGTGCAGCGAGGGTCCGGTACCCTTAAGGAT
>NW_010425672.1:0-1366 GCF_000710305.1 Buceros rhinoceros silvestris | reverse complement strand
CTAGTCATTATCTCTTGTATCTTTATGGCTCGGATCCCTTCAGGCCACATCCTCCCTCGTGGCTGTAGAGACAATAGTCTTCTCCTCTTTATATTGTCCCAAACGATGAGGTGTCAAGTGATAAGACCCTAGAGCTTTTAACGACTCAAAGACAGGTAGGGCGAGCAAAGCATTTTTAGCAAAGTTAACTAATATTCAAACCTGTGGATATTTTCTACTTTCCCAACTCACGTGTGCTCACTCTCCTGCCATCCCCCGCGGAACGGGAAGGCTGAAAGCGAGGGCATCTGGTTCAAGCCGCCTGTGCATCCCCGATCTGCGTGATCCCAGGGCTCCGCTCAGGCTTTTCACGCAGGTTTAGCCAAACCCTACGGCACAACCCCGCCAGATCAGGGCCAGCACCGCAGCAAACCCGCCCCAAAGGGCAACGCCAAAGCAGGCGAGCACGAGCAG
This sequence comes from Buceros rhinoceros silvestris, assembly GCF_000710305.1. NCBI lineage: Eukaryota > Metazoa > Chordata > Aves > Bucerotiformes > Bucerotidae > Buceros > Buceros rhinoceros. The sequence goes on along the minus strand of NW_010425672.1, from coordinate 913 downwards.
CGCCGACAACGACCTCCCCAGCGGGGAAGAACCTCCTGTGCTCGTGGTGGGTGAGGTGGGACGGGGACCCCCGCTCCGTGAGGGGTGCCGTGGGTTGGCGAGCCGGGCGGGGAGAGCGAGGGTTTGGGTGTCGGTGTGATGCCCGGCGGGTTGTGTCGTGGGGTTCCGAGGTGGTTTCTGGTGCGGAGGGCGGGTGGGTGAGCACTGGGCTCGGCTGGCACAACCGGGTGCATCCTTATTGGGCTCAGAAGGGGTTTAATTCCAGGAAATAAAAGGTGAGAAGCAAGAAAACTCCCGGCACAGACGCCTCTGCCAGCCCCGAAGAGCAGCCAGGAGGTGACGTTCCTTTCAGCAACAGCTTTGGTGGCTCTTGAGAAACTCACCCGGGGGTTTTCTTCCCGAACACCCACCCCTGAGGCATCTTCTTGCCCTTCACCCCCCACCTCTGCCGAATTCCGTCCCCGGCAGCGTGCTGAATCACCGATACCCCGCAGACACGCCTGATCCCCTGCTTTTGTGGCCGTGTTTGCTCTGCCTGGCGGTCTCGCAGGTCTTGCAGCACCTTTTGTTTCTTATCTCCTCTGGTTTTCTGCCTCCCTGGTGTCTTCCGTCACGTCTCGGTTACGGTGATTAAATAAACTGTATTCAAAGCGCATCCCAAGTCGGTTTCAGGGCAAAGCTGCTGATGATTTCATTTCGTGCACCCCTTTCCCAGGGGCTCCCGGAGCCTCCCGTGCCCTGACGGCAGGACAGGAAAGGCCACAGGCCACCAGGCTCCAGGGCAGCGTCTGCCGCCCTCCCTCCGCTTTCCCTCGCGATCAGGTTTGGATGCAGATGTGGATTTGGGGGAGAATTGCAAGGCAAAGACCCAGGAGAAACTTCCTCTGAGGGCGCAGGGCGTGAGGTGGTAAAA
>NW_010425671.1:0-733 GCF_000710305.1 Buceros rhinoceros silvestris | reverse complement strand
CAATCAGAACAGCAGTTCCACCCACATCATCGTTCCCACATCAAATACAATGTGAAGCCAAATAGATGAAACCAATCAGGCCAAACCCACCCCACCCCGTGAGTGAAACCATGGAGTCACGTGGTGGGCTCTGACACCCCATAGAGCAGAGACATGGTCCAAGACAGAGTTACAAGGATGGGACGCTCCACTGGCTGTGGATTGGGTGCTCCCTTCCCCAGGTATCAGGAGCCGTCCAGGCATAAATGTTCCGAGGGGTTTTTGGGGATAATGGTACCAACCCCATTGAGTGTCCCAGGGAACAGAGGGGAGTTCTGAGCCTGTTCCACACTCGGACTAATGTCTCCGGGGCGGTGGTTGGTAAAAAGTCTTGTTCCACCCCAGGAACCCGTGGAGGGCTCTGCTCTCCCTCTGAGACCAAACCAGTTTTCCTAGGGTGGGTGTGGGCAGTCCATCCATTATCTCCCGGGAAATTCCTTTCGCAGTGTGTTCAGCCCACAAGATACTGCCCCGGGCATCAGAAAGCTCTCTCCCCCCAGGCTACGGGTGCCCCTACCCTTTTGTTGCCTCCTCTCCTGGGCAGTCCATGGGTCCCAGAGGCTCTTGCAGTTGCAGCGCAGACAATTTCAAATGGTTAGACAAGCCCCAAATGGGGGGATTCACCCTGTCGGGGTCAGCAATTCGCAACCCTGAAGACTCAGTGCTTGTCCTGCCATAGCTGGAGGCCAGCCAC
>NW_010425670.1:18562-23903 GCF_000710305.1 Buceros rhinoceros silvestris | reverse complement strand
TTGTTCCTGGAAGGAGCTAATGTCAAGAAATCCAAAATGAATTCTACTCCCTGTACAGTCCCTAAAAAGATCAACAAGTCTCCCATTTTACTTGCATATATATGGATGCTGCCCTTTTTTGATATTACTTTCTCAGCTTCCAGTAAACACTTGTTTTTTCCTCTCAGGCTCAGCAGTGACCCCTCTGGCTCACAGTTCCCAGATGAAGCTGTGAGTCCCCCCCCCTCCATTGTCAGTCATTTTTATGTGGAAGCTGAATGTCACAAGGTCATCCGAACATCCCCACGGCCCTCCTCACCCTCCAAGGAGTGACTGCACTGCCTGGCCTGGCTACCGGAGACACCAACCCTTGCAGGTCTTGGCCGGGAGGCAGCACTGGGAATCAAAGCTCAGTTCTTCAAGAGCTGGCAGGTTTAAATGGTAGTCCCCTGGAGTGCTGAGCCACAGTGCTGATGAGCATCAAATCTATCTTAAAGTTGGAAATATGATCCAGTTGGGAATGACTGTGATTTAATGTCATCCAAGTACTAGGGGCACACTTCTTAAAGAAACTGCTGTAAATTATTTCTGGCTAATTCTGTGTGGATGGAGGGCATGATATGTTCACAAGTACAGAAGCCCTGCTTGTATCTAATAATTGTTATATCTTCTCTGAAATTTACTGCCGATGTCTCAATTTTAACAATTTAAATAACAAGCTTAACCAAGCAGAACTAGGCAAAGGCAGGCTGGCTCCCTTGATGAAAGCAGGACAACTCTTATGTCTGAGTACATTTATACTTTGACATGAGCAGTGACACACAAAGATGAAATCTGGTTAAAGCTGCAGCTTTCTCAGCACTGTGACAGATTCTTAGTCTAAGCAAACCTGTTTCTGAAGTGGGCATAGCTGCTAACTTTACTTTGAAGAATGATTAGAAAAAAATGACTCAGAGAGGCAGGATTAGGGCAGATGCACTACTGGACACAGAGCAGCCACAGGATCCCCAAACCAGCAGGATGGCTGCTCGCTTTGATGGCGCTGGTAGGCTTGGACAGTCCTGGCTGAACTCCATGTATGACAGCAGGGCTCAGGAATGACTTAAGCCCCAGTGCAAATCAGAGAACGTTGACAAAAGCACATGTTGCGGATGCTGGACGGCAATGCTGTGCATGTTTTAATGCTATGAAACATAATTAGCAGTTATGGGGGCTGGCCTGAGGAAGTTGATAGAGTTACTTAATGCGGGCTTATGTGCCACTGCAACAAGGGAAACCCTGGAGAACAAGTTCTTCATTGTCCCTGAAAAGGAATAACCCATAACAAGAAAAAAACCTCCTAACCCATTACCAGCTTCTACATGCAGAGTTTCTGATTAGTTCTGGTAAGAAGAGGAAAAGGAGAGATTCTCATTCTCACTTTGCGTAAGACAAGACTGTTAATTCAAAAACTAAGCAGTAATCAATAAAATATTCCTCTACACACCTATTGCAAATCCCACAGACTTCTGTCTTAGCAGATAGGTAAGTGACACAAACATATCCAAGCTCACTGTTATTTATTGATCACATACTAAAAATCTTCCCTGAGCTACATCAGGTTTTCTTTAAATTAACTAACCCCCTACCTACTTCTGGTTTCTTGGCCGGGAGACGGTTTACTTGGTTCTGTACATTCAGTGAACTTACGTTAATTCTGGGTCAGCTGCATTTATTGTTAGTGAGGGTGATTCTTATAGCAAAAATGAGAGAAAAGAAAGGAAAGTCTGAGGTGAAGGCTTTTCCTTCTAGTAATGGTTTGTTGTTAAAACCATCTTGAAACACCTCTAGCAGCTGGTCCTGCCAGTAAAGCTGGCAGAAGTTCTGTTGATGCTGTAACTTATGGGAAGTTCTATCAGCTCCTTGAATTTAAAAAGTTACAGAAGCAAAATTATTTTGCTGCCACTAAAATTATGTCTAACCAGGAGTTTCACTGGCACAGGTTTGTGAATGGCTTAAATGATTTTTTTTTTGTGCCCCTTACCAAAAGTAGCTAAGCCTTATAGTACGGTCCAAGCCAAAACCATCACCGATGAGAAGGAATACACAGGAGCATAAGGAAGGGCTTAGTGAATGGGAAAAGAAATGGATCTGTGATGGGAACCAGAGATATAAAATGAACTAGTATGGCAGCTATTGTATTGTTTATGTGATTTATTGGCATAGTTATTCATTATTTATTCTGGACTTGAAGAGTCACAGGCATCAGTCAATCTCAAATTCTTCAAGGTGCCAATCCTATCAGAAGGTGGACTTTCCTTTAGGTCAGCTGGTTTCAGTATATTAACACAAGTAAAACATAGTCATCAAGATCATCAGCCTCTTACCACACCCCTGACAGCATGTTCACTAAACCTCAAGTATTCATGAGGCTGTAACAAGCTGTATGATTACATGTGGCTGGTTAGAATCTTTGTATGCATCCCTCGTGTTCTCCAAAAAGGTACATCTATGTCTCCAAGAACCTTCCCTTCACATACTTTGCATTTTGGAGAGGGAACAACAGGAGCCAATCTCAGCCTTCCCCTCAGGGTCATCCAACAGCTCACAGCACTTGCAGGTGGGAAGGTTAAGTTACAACCTAGGAGGGAAACAGCATTAGAAACCCACCCAGAGACAGGATGAAGACCTTGCTGCATGGTGTGTTTGTGTCTTCTTTCATCTGTGTACAGCCTCTGGGTTTCTGAAGTGGAACAGTGTTTTTTGATCAGAGCAGGATGCAACGTGGTTAACGTGGTCTCTAACACAAGGCATGACCACCCCTCTGTTATTGGGCCCCTCTCCCTAGCCAGATGTTTCCCTAGCTCAGCTCTAGTTCTCCAAGCACCTGCTTTGAGCTGCTGATGGCTACAACGTTAGAAGAAAGAAAAACATTTTCCTTGACTTAATGTCAAGTCTTTGGTCCCTTAGCTAAGCCAGTCTGGCTTCTGACCAGCAACTGTAGAAGACGCATTTAGACTAGGATAGGATGGATAGATAGATAGAGAGAGAGAGAGAGAGAGAAAGAATAATGAATTGCTTCTAGAGCTTCTCATTGTCTCTCAAGCCACTGCTACGAAGAAACGTCTGCAGTCATGAATTCTTCGTGTCAGTCTTTTATAGAGGCTGACCTGGTTTTGCACATGGGAAACTAGTAATAGGAATATGTAAAAAGCTTTGGTTTGCTCCATAAAAAATGAGATAATTTAATGCACACCAGAACTAATGAAGCCCGGGTACTTACAGGTTTGTGCTTGGTATTGAGGTCTAAGAAGCTGTAAGCTCCAACCAAAGTATTTCTCACAGTTGAGCAGCAGGGTTTCTCTTTGTCTCCTTTCCCTTCCCAGGGAGAAGAGAGGAAAACTGAAGAAAACTGACTGGTTTTTTTTTAGGGAGAAACCCAGTCACCTTTCCTGCCTGGTTAGCATCTTGTTGCTTCAGCTGAGCTGCCTGATGAGGAGTTGGATAGGAACTAAAGCTAGCTCAGAAGTGGGGATGACACAGCAGGGTATGGCTGGAGGCAGGACCAGGACTTTCTGCAGAAAAAAAAATGTTGTATTGCTCAGTCATAACATTACATCCCACCTCATGTCTCTCCCATCTCTCTTTGCAAAAGGTGTAGGAGCTACCATGCTTCTGATGTATATTTGCCAAATTTGACTGACAGGTTCAAAACAATTTTTGTGGGACCCAAAACTTACACAGATAGTGTGGAAACACAGTTAAAAGCATATACATCTGACATTAACATTACTTCAATCCTGTACATATGAGTATCTTCATACATATAGTGTGAGGCACAACATATTGCTTTGCAGGTTAACTTTACCATAATTCTGTAAAAGCTTCTGTAGACCGAAGTCTTTGTTTTCTTTGTTTCTTTCCTCCTTTTTTTCAGAGATTCATTGGAGTATAATATCCAAATATTCATTGTGGGAAATTTTAATGATAGTCACTGGCTAAGCAGACAACATTGGTTGATGCGTATAGTACATTTTTATTTACTTGTTTCTGACACTAACATTTTTATTTGGGATAATTTTCATTTAAGATCCTTCATTTTTATTCTCCTTTTGATCTGAGTTTATGAGATCTCATCAGTCACAGTAAATTTCAATCTGCTACTATTCAATTCAGACAACTGCAACAAACAACCAGTAAGATTATTTTGCCTTTAATGAGTCATTGGCATAGAAATCGAAACTAGCTCTCTTCAATAGACCTTCCTCTAAGCATGCTCTTCTTTCCTCTCTGGAAATTTTCACAGGTGATGAGACATGTGCCTGGGTCTTGAATGACCAAATATTTGAGTGATTCAGACTGCTGTGAACGGCAGCAGGCGGGACACGAATGCATAAAGCCACAGGAGAAGCCGCTGAGTGCCTCTTGAAGCAAGGAGGGAGCCTGCGGGCAGAGCCCTCTCCAGGCGTCCTGGGGCAGCTCCATACACAACACGGATGAGATGATGGGGAGGGTTAACCCACGAGGCAAGGGCTGCTGGTGGAAAGGGACTGACTCCGCGGCACATCTCAGTGGGATTGCTCTCTATGTCATCCTGTAAGAAGCATGGAAAATGCCTCTGCTTATCAGTACAGCATGTGCATTAGGCCTCCTTCATCCTTTGAATTCCCCACAGCGTTTAACGACAGGGGGAAGGAGAAATAGGACTTCATATGTACACTGGCTTTTAGTTTTGTTTTCAGATTAGGGTACAAATGTCCTGACTTCTCATTTATATGAACCAGGCCGTGGCCCTCAAATTCCTCACAAATGCAAGCAGAGGGTCTGGCCTCAGATGGAGCTACTTAGACATCTTTATGCCCACCTGCTGGGGAAATTGTAGCTATTGTTCCTTATTAATTTTTTTTTTATTAATTTTATTAAATAAGAGGAGAAATAATTTAGACTATAATATTCTGGAAGGTTAATAAAGAGAAGCGTCCAAATTTCCCTTTCCACCATGTAGTCCTCAGTCCAGAATAATATTGTGCCAATCACTGCAATAATGGAATATCTCAAAGAAGAATCTGACATAGGGCATAGGCAAAATCCTTGTTCCAAAAGTCTACAGCAAAACACTCTCTTTGCAACCATAGGATTTCAGACAAAAAGCCCTTTCTGTTACATGCTAAGGAAGAGCTGACCTTGATTCAGAGATGAACCCAAGCCAGAAATAAGAAGCAAAAGGTTTTCTTCAGAAGTTAACTGAAAGTTTGGTTAGCAGAGATGATAATTCGAACTATAAACATTTCCCAGACATCAAACAAAATGAAAAAAAAAATCAACATATGCAAAACTAAGACAGAACAAAACCAGAAGATAAGTATCTTCTAAATCAAACATT
>NW_010425670.1:14290-18467 GCF_000710305.1 Buceros rhinoceros silvestris | reverse complement strand
CTGCAGTCATTGCTCCAGCGAGACCAGGGTCCAAACGACCATAGCAGAGGTGGAAGTTAAGCAACCCTGGTCCAAGCTTGTTTTGAAGGGTGGCAGTAGGATTCAGAGCTGAAAAACAACCACAACAATGGAAATAAAAGTAGCTGCTAACAATTTCTAATTTAATCAGCCCTCCTTTTTTCCATCACTATTTTGTCACTGATGATTGGCATATTATCTTTGTAAGCCCACAAAAATAATTCTTTATAAACAAACTGAACAATAACCACCAGTATTATAACTTTACTGACTACCGTGTGTGGCTGTTTGCATAAGGAAGAATTTGACCTACTTAGCCCCACTCTAAATTATTGAAACAAATTGAATTTATAGGTCTTTTGTAGTATAAATACACACATAAAAGTCTGAGATGTTTAGGAAAACTTTACAGCAGACCTTTGTGTAGCAACTTGCCTAGACAGCACAGAGAGACACCACTTGTCATGTTCCTACAGATTTTACACAGAATACAAAGATTCCTTTGTCTTTTCTGGCCTTTGTCTCTGCATCTGATACCAAAGTTTATTGGTACATTCTTAAAGAGTTGCTTTCCCAATTCGTCAGAATGGCTGTATAAACATATTGTGCACTGCAACCTTAGAAGTAGTTGTGCTTATCGCTTTTGTTCTTTCATTATGTGAGACTCACAGTTATTCAGTATTTTATTCTCATTAGAACACTGCTTGTCACATGTTTTCACCAGAAACATTCATCACCAAGGTCAAAGGGTGAATATTGTGATCTATTATGCTTAGAGGAATCTAATGAAAAGCCACATAATTATCCAATTTTAAGAGAAGCATGTAAAAAAAAAGAAGGAGGAGCACTTGCTACAATTTAAATTGTTTTGTTTCCCTGAAGCAAAATTCAGCACCTGATTGACAGGACATAATGATAATTCTTATTGATATAGTGATGTTAATTGTGTAGAGATATTTAATAAGTCCCATATTCCTGAGGTAAATGCATGCTCTTAACCTGCACCTGAACCTGATTTTTGATGCAGTCTGAGGATGAGGCAAAGATACAGATAACTGAGCACAAGTGGATTTTCAGTCTTGTGTGGCAGAATGGAAATTGGAATCTTCAGAATCTATTAGGAGAACAATTCTGCTAGTTGCTCACACTTTTATAAATTATGCTGTATATGATGCTAAGACACAAAGTCAGGAGTTTCAACTGGGGAAAATTACTATGCCTTTACTGCATCTACAGGAGTAGGCTCTTTTTTCCCCTTCTTTTATCCCAAAAGGGGGTAGAAAGGAGTTTATATAGTTTTAATAGAAACATACTTAAATAAGGTATAAAACATTCTGTCCCTTAACCCACTGACTGGCTTATCCTCTAAAATGTGGTACAAATAGCAGAAACAACAGACAGAACAAAAATATGTAAGGCAGAAAGCTGCAAACAGCATAGTCATTTCAATGTATTTTACATTCAGATTCCCAGCTTGGTGATAGTCACCAGCTGTAACAAGAACAGTGTGGAAACAGTGAAAGGGTATCAAAGTGACTGAAAACAGGGTTGGGTTTCAAAAAGAAACAGGTTATATTTCTGGATTTCCCCTGAGGACATGTGCCTTGACATTGACTAAGTTCTTCAACCTCTCTGTGTACCTTAATTTTTCCTTTTTTTTTTTCCAGTGGAGATAATGATTCATTTTTCCCTTTTTTTTTTTTTTTTTTTTTTACATACAGAATTGGAAACCCACAATTTGAATAATGTCTTTGGATTGATCCATTTGGGGCTTGATAGCCCCAAGATGCTGAGCACTTCAAGCACTCATCCATATTTCAGCACATGCCCGAAGCTCACTGGGACCATCCATGCATTAAGAACTAAGCACATGCTTACATGCTCTGCTGAAAGGTGCCCCGAACGTCCTGCAGCAGGGGGGCTTCAGTTCACCCTGAGGAAAATGTCAGAAGGCTCCTTTATCTAGCACACTGAAATTGCAGAAATTGCTCTCCTTTGCTGCTAAGGATCTTCTTTCAGGAGCCATACCATGATAACTCAGGCACTCAGAGCAGCGACTGTACTGCTTGTTTTATGCTGCCCACGAAGGAGAATCTGTAGATGGTTTAACAATGTACTGATGTGTAATGCAAGGCCACATCCTCCCATTTCCTGGGATCTGAGAAACTTGGTCTTGTGTATGTTCACCATATTGGAACGCCTACAGGCTGGTAGCACTGTCTGAGGACAGGACCAGGTCCTATGGACCTGGCTCTGTGACCTTTCCCAACTCCTGGTAGCACATCACCTTGCAGCAGATGCCAGTCTAGTTCACCGAACAAGGCTGTGCTTTGCACACTCACTACATCGAAGTCAGAGTGGGAGGTGTAGAAGACACGGTTATCCAAAGGAGCTGAAGGGTGTGAGACCTCTCAGCACAGCTTCTCTGCTGGGTGCCCCTACTATAAACTAGTGTGTGTGCTACCCTACGTGTGTTTATTTCTCTCCGGAGGAGAAGGGAGAAGAGGTGTGTCGGGAAGCCTGGAGCTCACTGCCGGCCACCCACGGAACAAAGGAAATGTTGTCTTTCTCCTAAAATCCAGGACAGAAGAAAAATTATTTCCTCCAGAGAAATGTGGAAATAGAGAAGAGCCTGTGGCTTGGAGAGGAGCTGCAGGGTTATAATGTCTCCCTGGGGTGCTCTGGGTTTGGTGCAGTGTGAGTAGTACTATGTACTGGGGCACTGCCCCAGCACAATCCAAACCCATAAGGAGGGCAAGATCCTACCTTTCAGGCTCAGCCACAAGCTTTTTGCAGTTTCCGCAGACCAGAAATTAATCATGTTGATGCCTTTAACTCACAAAGACTTACAATTTAGATCTCAGACTGTTCCACTAGGATAGCAGAAATGACTTAAGGAGCAAGTGAGATTAATGAAACAACCAGGGACGAACTCAAAATGGGGCAAGCTACTCCAAAAGTTATATATATGCAGTCTGAACATAGAGAGTAGAACAGGAGATAAAGAGTTTAAAACTGAGTCAAACACCCATAAAATAAACCCCAAAACACGTTTCTAAACATTAATAACACTTTAAATAAGCTGCTATAAAAATGCCAAAAAAAATGTATTAACTTTGAAAATAGCATTTACAGCACTTGTGGTCCACTGTGTAGTTTGCTCATCAGATGAGCAGCCAAGGATCAATAACAACTGCTAAGAATGGCTTAGATAAAATAATTTCAGCTTCTATTTTATGAACACGAGCAACTGAGCAACTGCTTTTTCAAGTAGTTTGCAGATAACACATTTAGCAGCCTCCCAGCTTTGGTCTTTTCTTCATTTTATGCTTCAACATGCACACAATAAATTATTATGTTTTAAATGTGCATCTTGCAGTCAAATCTTTCCTTGTTAAGTGAAGCTAATGTCAACAGATGCTGGTGGTCTAGCTTAAAAGGCAGACTCTGGGTAACAGGACAAGGAGTGGACATTTTGCAGTAAAAAAAAAACCTACTTAACTAAGTGCCAGAAAGATCAGTGGTTACAGGCAAGGTCCATAGGCACCAGCCTCCACCACTTCACTGAGAAATCTTGGAATCATTTAGGTTGGAAAAGACCCCTAAGATCATGGATGCCAACCATTAAAACGAAGGCAGTGTATAAAGTATACTGTTTTCATAAAGAGCTAGTCTTTAACACACTCTCCCTCCAGAAAAAAAAAAGTGTGAAATGGAAAAAACAAAGCTATTTTGGCCACAGAACCATCAAGCCATGGACCATGAATAGTGCTTCTGAGAGTGCATTACAAATAGTGTTCATGCATGCTCCAACTGGGAAAAAGAAATGCTAAAATCTCAATTTCACCTTCATTTTTTTGCACTGATTGTTTAGTTGGCTTAAACAGCCCTTCAAATCAGACCTGTAACACACTGGGCATCTTTCTACCTGCTGAGCACATCCATGAAGAAGGAACAAAAATAACTAAGAGGTAAGAGGAATTGATGTGTAAGGAAAAATAATCAAATAAATCGGGCTTGAACTTGAATTGATGAACTGTAAGTAACATACTGAAGACAGTAGGATTTTACTATTTTAGCTCCATTGTTAGTGAATAAAGGCCCTTTATTATCTGATTTGAAGGTAAATGGGACGAAGTTACAATAATGAGAGGGAAAG
>NW_010425670.1:11608-14188 GCF_000710305.1 Buceros rhinoceros silvestris | reverse complement strand
AAGAGACCAGCTAGAACAAGAGTATAACAGTTTGCAGGGTGGTAAATCTATAAAAAATGTTCCTAAAGATATCACAGAGAGGTCTGGTGAAATCCAGCTACTTGGGCAATACCTACATTTAACTGACAGGGCTAAGGATGCACCTATCCTTTGGTGGCCCACATGCTGAATTTTTCTTCCCATGAAAAGCAGTGTGGAAGCAGAAAATAATTCAGTAAGCATTCTTTGTGTGAAACATAAATCCAGAGTCACAAATTTTTATATGCTTCTGGATCCATTAACATAGACATAGTCCTGATTACCACCTGAAAAGAGTTTTCAAATACTGAAGAGGCAAAAGGGTTCTGGAGCAGGCTGTAGGGATTTGCCTAGTAACAAAGCCTGACAACTTTATGAGGGCAAATATCTGACATGGGAAGAGAGTAGTCAAGAAAATCTCTCCAGAAGGGCCATGGGATCTTTGACAGATCAAGAAAGTTCATTTTTCTAGGCATGGTTTCTTGTACTTGAACACCAGCTGAATCCAAACAAATCTTCGCTTTATGACAGTGCTCTTCTCTGGTCAGGGATCTGATGGATCTCCTGGAAGAAGTGGAGTTTCTAACTTAGCCTGAACCACAGATATAACCAAGTCTGCATCACGGTTTGCTCACCACCAAAGAAGAAATCCAGAATTTAAGGTCCAAATTCTCATGCATGTTATCTTGTAATTAGCAGGAAGTGGCCCTAAAGTTCATGGATAAGGTTGGTGGAGAATTCTGCCTGTGCAGGGACAGTGACAGACAGGTAGCAGAGGTGGTACAACACCTTTCTGCACCAGCTTTGCCTGTAGTTCCATGGCTAATGAGAAGGGTCATATCAAGATGGGTTCAGGAGAAAGAGGTGGACAGAAATAAGGCGTAACACAACAGCACTGATTATGCACTACAGTCCCTTTTCCTTGCTAGAGGTCCAGCTGCTAGAGCTCCAGTGCTAACTGCGAGCTGGAGCATCTTTAGTGCTGCGCTGTGAGGAAGGAATTAGGGTCTGCACCATACAAAGCTTTCTTGTCCCTAAGAGCAACTCACTTTTGGCCATGGAAGGGTGTCAGTTTCAGCGCTGGAGAGGAAGACTTCATTAGGTACAATGTGACGTATCTAGAGAAAACAGTATACACGATGGATGGATGGCTCAGTAGTTACCTGCTGTCATGAGCCTCTTGTACAGCCTGGAGCAAGCTAGCTACCATCAATGCTCCTTCTACAAAACTGGGACAGCATCCTTTCCCTTCTAAATGGATGAAAATGATCATACAGTTGCAGAGAGGATCTTCTACTTGACAGTCAAGTTGACAGAAGGATTTCTTAAGCTACAAAGTTGTCCCAAAAGAGTTGTGGTAGAAATCCCACTGTTTGAACTGTTTTCAGGCAGAATGAATATGGCCTAGGAGAATCCTGTCTCAACAGGCTCTTACAAGCAGATTGAAAATTAAACTTCCACACCTCATAGACTATCATTCTGCACCAAGAGAACAGATCTGATAAGTTTGATTTATGAGAAGCAAATCCTGAGAGCTGCTGGACATGCCTAAAAAATGATGGGCAACACCTACTCAGAAATGCTCCTGGGCTAAGAAAACTATACAACTGAAAAGTCCGGAGTACAATGAAAGGCAGGTAACTCCAGAGCTGACTAGTCTTAAGAATCATGTACTGAATTCCAAACCCCAGCCAATGCCCTCTAAATCATATTTCACTTTAGGAATCCCCTTGCTCCTGGGATTAGTTTAGTCACCTCACATGTCACAGCCCAAATCCATAGGGAACAACTACCAAAATAATTGTTTTGACCAGGTGTCATAGACTGTAAGCTTTTATCACAGTAGCCTGCGTACTTGTGGCATAATAGGAGATTAAGACTCACTTGAGAAAGAAATAGCTTGTCACTCCATCGATCAGAAGGTCACACAGGAGACCAGTGTTGCCATCATCGACTTTGAGGAGGGACAAGGAAATTACTGCAGCTATTGAAGAGTTATAGATGACTCTCCTACTCACACCTGGCCAGCTACTTTGACCATCAGGTTAAGGCAGAAAACAGCATGACAGATTGAGGATATGTCTATGTCAAACTGTGAACTCCATTTTGTTCTATGAAACGTGTTTTGTGTCAATGCCTCTATATAAGTGCTGTGACCTTCATCGAAGAATGTCACCCGTGCTGGACTGCAAACTGATTTGTAGATTACAGCATACATTTTACTGCAGACGCGAACAAGCCGTCAGCCATGGAAAACTCTTTCTTCCGGGAACAAATGTGTTTTACTGGATTTTGTCTTTGAATACCTTTCCCAGTCGCAGCTAAGGAGGAGGTTGATGGTGAAGCCTGGGAGGAGCATATGGACAAAATAAAGCAGACCTAAACCGCAGGCAGGCTGGAAGAAAACTCACTGAATCTTGGGTTTACAACTGCCTCCAGATCAGACTCTAGGAAAGCTGTGCTCAGGATTTCTGCTCTTTTTAGAGTGATTTGTTAATAGTGAAGTGTTCAGGATTAAAGAACATCTTTTCCTCTTAATCTGTTGTGCCTGGGATGGTGCTA
>NW_010425670.1:6967-11448 GCF_000710305.1 Buceros rhinoceros silvestris | reverse complement strand
AGGGAAACAGGTTTAAGTAGCCAAGGAACTGGGAAAGGAGAGGGATTGAGGGTGCAAAAAGAGGTGCAAAGACCATGCTGATGAATGTGTCTGGACTCAGAGGATCATACTCACAAGGCCCAGAACTCGGAAAAGATACCAGCTTCTATCTGCAAGATATCCAGCAGATTTAGAGGAAAATATGCTTACAACATATTTCCCAAGAGGATAACTAGTCGCTGCGGACAGCTCTGACCGTTGCCCATCTGCCTATGCACTGATTGCTCTTTCCTCAGACCTCGTATCCAGAGCAAAAACAATGGCTTTAAAGTTGAACCAAGAACCTCACCTTGTGTTTGCATGAGCAGGTGAAGGACATTTACATGCTGTTCAAACAAATAAGATAGATGTACTGTTTAATTCATGGGGACTGTTTGCTGATTGCTGTGCTGGCCATAACAAGTCATGACTACCAGGAGATCTTTTCATGAAATACTCCAGGAAAATCCATAAGTGCTGCTCCTCAGGAATTTCCTTCTGCCAGTTCTTCTGCCTAAGAACTAGAGAGGTTTGCTAGCGAAATCTATGAGGAACAACTCAGAACCGTTGAATTACCTAAAAATAAAAGGAAACAGTCCCTTCCCCTGTAGGATTCGTCTCCTTCGTGTCCCTGCTAGGGACAGCCATTACCTGTAAGGTCGAGTTTAGATTAGAGAGTCAGAATTTCCCTGTTTTAAAAGTCTACTTTCATCCTTTCTTTCTCACGCTATGGAGGAAGACAGAAAACTGCTCCCAAGCCAGAAGTGGTACTGACGCAGCTTACCCAACACAGACAGCAGGGACTGTTGTGTTGGGTATCCTTCAGCAATTTTATCATGTCTGATTTTGGTTTGGCAGATTTGTAGAAAAATTCCTGGGAAGAAATAGCATAGTCATGGCAATTTCCTTCCTTAATTTTAAAGGCCCAATTTATCAAGTTAAACATGGTAAAATCTAGACCTTTATTTAGTCTCTCTCTCTCTGGATGGTAATGTCTGTGTAACCGAGAGCCTGAAGGGAAGCATTCAGTGACCATGTCAGAAAACCCTGTGTGTCTTGTCAGCAGCCCCATGAGAGACAAATGCCTAGTCTAGCCAGTCCACTCCAAGGAAAAAGAGGAATAAGACACAGAGAGAAATATAAACAGATAAACTCACCACAAGTCTGGATGTTTATTTTTTGGAAAATTTTCTGAGGTGTCCATGCCCAAGCATGTGGAGTCCACACCAATGGGATGAAACAGGAAGATTTTTTTATATATATATAAATCCACAATCACACACCCAAACTAACACTGCCTGACTAATAAACAAGGTGTGAGCTAGAACAAATACTTACTGTCAGATGTAAGACAGTAAAACAAATCCTCCTTTGTCTGATTATTTTCCTATCGTATTGTTTATCCTTCTAACCATGGAGCTTAGGATTCTGAACCGGGATATGCTCTCAGTGATATTTTCTAGACTAGGAGAAATGTTTCTGAGTCCAAGTAATTTGAGAGTTTCACTTTCCGATTTGCACCCAAGGGCATGTTGCTGCTGAACTCATCCAGGGCAAAAGAGAGCGAAGCATGACGCATGGTGCCTGTTAGGGTTAGCTAAAAGAAGTGGAAGGACATAGGCTGAGTAAAGGCAAGAGAAGCCAACTGGAGTTCACTGGAGCAAACTAG
The DNA here is from genome assembly GCF_000710305.1 of Buceros rhinoceros silvestris. NCBI lineage: Eukaryota > Metazoa > Chordata > Aves > Bucerotiformes > Bucerotidae > Buceros > Buceros rhinoceros. Next base: position 9,761 of record NW_010425670.1, on the reverse strand, counting down.
TCCTAACTAAGCAAAACTTCTCAGTGAAGCGTAACAGCAGCCACTTATTTCAGCTATTTTTAGGTCAAAATACTGTGGAACAACACGTACTATGTTTTTCGGTGCAGAAGAAATATATGGCATCTAAATGAATGCTATGTGAATACCCCATGTTTCACAATGTGGATGTATGGAGAGTATTGACACACAAGGTCGTTTGACAGTGGATATACACCTGTGACAATGCTGGCATGTTGCTCGGGTTGCTGAAACACCTATGTTCCTTACAAGAGGGTTATAGAAAAAAAATGTAGCAGTCAAGTTCCAAACCTAAACAGGCACCTGAAAATATGATGAGTCTAATTTATAAATCCATAAAATGTTATTTTAAAGTAACATTAAATAGGCATACCTGCTAGACATAGGTTATGTCACAAATAACAATGGCTGTAGAAAATACACACTGAAGCTGGTTTTTAGCCCACTTCCTTACAATCTGTTGAGCATGCTGTACTTCTGAAGGTGCTGCTGCTGCCTCTGTAATACCAAGCTACACTGGGAGTAGCATAATGCCAAACAGTGAATGCACAGGACAGAAAGGAAATATGTCCTTTTCTCTGTTAGAATATTTACTGAAGATCTGATCCTCACCAGCCTTGATCCAACTCTCTCTGAAGGGAATGAAACAGAACAGCAGAGCCAGCTGGACCGCTGGTCCCAAACCGGGTAAGATTCAGCAGCTTAAGGGTGGACCCAGAGGGCAGGACACTCTCCATAGTCAGGATCTGCTACCAGAGGGCATACCATGCTCTTTTAGTAGGTGCACTTAATGCTACCTGTGAACAAATTCCCTATATCTCTGGAAGAACAAGTCTTTTAAGTCTTTAAAGCATCCACTTCTCTCCTGCCACTGGGCCAGAGGTTTTAGCAGTATAATTTAACCAAAAATAAAGCAGTGCTTGGTCCTTGGATTCTTTAAATTAAAGGCTTCTTTACAAATGGAAGGAAAACTGTAGATTTTTTCTTAAAGAATCCCAAGGACTTCAGTCGTAAACAACCACAAATTCAGGACAGAGTTTTAAATTTTACTTATTTTCCTAAACGATTTTGCATGAAGGGTAAGAGTCAACCTTTAGTTTGGATATCCTAACTGTGATTATTAAACATGAAATAGAAAATAGTAAAATTATTCATGTTATTCAAACTAGGCTCATATCTTCAGAGAGTTTTCTGCTTTTATGTAGACTTTTATCTGGATGTGTGTAGAGACGTACACATGCATGCACATGCCGAAAGCTGGATAGCCACACATTCACGCAGGCACCATTCATCCTGTAAAGACTTTGCTTCATCTGGGGTCATTCAGACCTGCTCCTCTGTGCAAAAATGCTGATTTATGTAACTGAGAACCTGGCCCCAGAGTCACTGCTGATGCAGCCGCATCTGCCTTGTGTTTCCCCAGCCGTCACTGAGACATTCAACAACACATTATGGGATTTTCAAGCCTGACCCCCCACCCCAGGAAACCCGTCGAGCTGGGAGCACGGATGTTGGACATCTGGACCACTCTGCCCCACTCCCAGGAGGTGCTTGGGCTCTGCTTCCTCAGAACGCTGCTTTAGCATTGGTCTAACACAATACATCTCAAGGAGCATTTATGCTGTGTTCACTGCGCATTCAACTGTGGCCACTTCAAAGGTTTAGCCAAGTATTTTATGGCCATAGTAAAGGGTTCTTATTGATTTAAATTGCAAGCCTGGCTCCCGTCAGCTTCACTTGAGGGCAAAAATGCAATAAAATATCCCACAGCAGAGAGACAGACGTATCGCATTGAAAATCTTAAGAGATCCTTTTTACTATAATCACCTTCAGTGGTGTGCTGTTTTTCTTCTTTTTTTTTAAGGACAAGGTTATCTTAGAGATTTGTCCATCTCTACAGATCTGGGAGGGGCTGCCTCTGAAATCTGCCAGCAGGTTCATCCAGTGGTCGGCATGAACCAAACCCCGTGGGGTTTGGGTTTTTCCCTATTTGTCGGTCACATGTGTAACATTGCCAGGACGACATTGATGTATTGGCAAATGTTTGCACCGACTTGTAGACTTTGGTCGTGAAATCATTTGCATATGCAGCCAGCAAACCCCAGGGAACTCGGAGGGGCACGGGGGGCCCATCCCTGCACCCCTGGGGTCCTCTGCCCACTCCAGGGGACCCATCGCCATCCCGGGGAACCCCACTCCAGACCGGGACAGACCTTCAGCCCTGGCACGGTTTTGGGAAAAGGAGAGAGATGTTGTCAGTTTGGAATATGTTTACCATCTTCTCATCGTGGCTATGCTCTAACGCAGCTGCAAAGGAGGTCTCCCCACCCAGGTGGTGCAAAAAAACGGGCGATAATTTTTTGTGTACTTCACAGGCAGTGTCTTTATAATAATTCACCTGAATTGCACCCGGGGTGAAGATAACCTCCGGACACATCCAGAAAATAGCAAATGACTGCTACGTATCTGACATTTGAAATAACGTATTTCTGGAGGGTTGACATTACAAGAGTCATTTCACTTCAAAATGTTATTCCTAATGTAATTTTTTCAAATTCATAAGAGGCGCTTGCTAGGATTCAGCGCAGCACCGGAGTCGCTCGCAAGACAGAGGTCAAATTCATTTCATTTCTTTTATGTTTTCCTCTCCCCGCTAGATGAAACAAATGATTGAGCCAGGAACGCTTGGCAGGTCGGTGGCTGTGTGCGGCGCCACCGCCGCAAGATCGATTTTCCCAACGCGGGGGGCGCGGGCGGCATGGCTGACATCTGTCGC
>NW_010425670.1:0-6824 GCF_000710305.1 Buceros rhinoceros silvestris | reverse complement strand
TCAGGCCTGACAGTGAGGGCCTCCCCGCCTCCGCCCGCTGCTCTTCAAGGTTAACAGCCAATGGACCAAAGAAATAGGCAATTATAGCGCAGTCAATTCTGGTTAGGGAAATACCCGAGAAGTAAATATATCTGATCAGTGGATGAAAATGAAGCAGCCTGGCGCTGTTGATGGGGGGCAGTGGCGCCCACCCCGGCCCAGCAGACATCTTCACCACCTCCAGCTCTGCCTCCAGGGTGGAAGGCGCAGAGGGCAGCCTCTCTCTTTCACCCAGGGACAGGCCCTGGCTGCTGAGGGACACCCATTCAATATACATGTACATTATAATGTTGCTATATTTCCTGCAGATGGGCTGGTTGTGCAATAAAAAAGGGGCAGAGACAAGGGGAGGTGATGGTTCCTCAGGAGAGCTGCAGCACCTCAGCGGGAGTGGACATCACAGCCCGTCAGCACTCAAGAAAAACAAAGCCACCGCTACCAGTAATCAGAGCATCAAAGCTCAGCTTCTTCAAAACCTCACAGACTCCCTGTTACGTCTTCCCAACTTCCCTGAAGCTAAGGGTAAATACAGGAGACCATCCCAGAGCAGCTGTGGTGCAGATCGGGAAGCAAGAAGCAAGCAGCTGGGTTCCTGGGCTGGTGAGCTTCTGAGTCAGCTGTAAAGGTTGGAGAAGACACCAATGTATTTCCTCCCTCCGCAAAGCAGCAAGACACCAGGAGGTTGCAAGCAGACACATCCAAGGATGCCTGGGCATAAGAATCCTCTACGGCATGCTCGGCCAGTTCTCTGTTCCTCAGCAGTTTTGGATGTGAGGATGTTTGTTCTGGTCCTCCTGTCCCTCAAGTGATGGCTAACTCCAGGGATCCTCTGTCTCATGCATGGCTTTTCTGCTACTGCTACTCAGGATGGCCCAAGGAGGGTGGGAGAGAAGCCACCTCAGGGACAGCAGCAGAAGGCTGGGACTAGCTTCACAGGCTGACTCTGTCATCACAGACAGACTGCAAACACTTTCCTCTTCCTCTTGATGCTCCTGGAAAGGAGGGAAATCCCCCTGGCTCGCGGTTGCAGAGGCTGCTCTTGCTGAAATGCACGCACCAGTTCCTGTACTGTGGGGTTTGAGTCTGCCCAAACCAGAGCCCCTTGTCAATCACTCTCAGCTCCCAGAGGGATCAGCACAGCAGAATGAAGGCTTGTTTGTCCCAGCAGCTGCGGCTCCTCCAGAAAGAGCCTATCTGAATCAATGAAAACATTCAGTTTTAATGACTGCAGAAAAAAATCCCTCAAGATCATGAGCTTGTTTCAAATGATGGATCAAAAGCAACACTGGCATTTCCTTCTGAAGAAATTTTCCCAGCATCTCGACACAGTAACAATCTTTCTCCCTACACTTCTGACTTTTATCCAGAGCTACGACTGGAACAAGATGAAACTTTCCACTTCCAAGAGCACTGGGAACTCGAGCTAACATAGCGAAATTTTCACAGTCAGTCCCAATTCTCAATTGCGTCTGCCACTCCAGTTGATTCATCATTTCTTTCTGCCCCTATCTGCTTCCTACTCAATCACCTACAGCACTCCTCTGTTCCCCCTGCTGTGCTCAGCCACGCATGGACTTGTGCGGGGTCAGGGCAGAAAGCCGAGACACAGCTTTACTTCTCCAGCCTCAGCGCAAAGGTCCTGCCACTGGCGCTCTGCCGTAACAGTGTACACAGCGCCAGAAAGCTTCTTGCTGGCATTTATTAGACCCAACTCCTAATCTCTTTGGTGTCGCTTTTCAGATTTGTCTTGCACACAAAAACCCCATATTTGCAGATCTTGTGTTTCCAGAGAAAGACTGGGGAGACAAGCCTTGCTCATTTTTTTCTAATTTGCCCTAAGCAGTTTTTTCCACTGAAAAAGACTTAGAGAAAAGCACAGAACCAAACACTGTTCACCATTCTTATTACTCGTGACAAAGGGAGGTACTGAAGATTTTTTCTCTTAGTTATTAGTATCTCAGCTGTCATCTTGGTCTGAGAGTCTGCTGATCTCCTGTTGCCCTGCTAGCTTTCTTGTCAATCTCCTCAGTATATCGCCTGGGTACCAAATTATTTGACATTGCCCCTCAGATGCCCTCTGAATCGATTACATGGCTATTAATGTCTCCATGTTACCGTCTCCATCTGCTAAGGAATTACTTTCAAAGTATACTGTGTTTTCCCTAAGATCTCCCTCTGCAACGCTAAGAAAAGAAGTATTTATTCCTAAGAAGGTCACCACCTCTATTTAGTCACCTGTTGAATGGATTCAAGATGCTTTGATCCCAAGCTTTCTGGGGCAGGGCTTGTCTTTGTGTCACCCGTAGATACTCAGCACCTGCTAAAATGATCCATGCTTTGTGGAGGTCTTCGTCTATTACTGCGGGAGAAATAATGAACACCAAAAAAAAATATGCTTCCCAGATCTGGGGTCAGAGTGATAGCATTTTCCCCCATTTTTGTCACTATTTGTTCTTCTGCAAAAAAATTATTCATAAAGTCATTTAATTTATCAATCCTTCATATGATCTAAAGAGTGAAATTTATAATGCCCATATACTCTGCGGAAGGCGCCTGTATGTTGCCGCATTTTAACCTTTCAAATATTCCGTATTTCAGCTGGCTATCCATCCCGCCCCTTCTGCACAGTTCACTGCAGCTATAAATAGTGGAGGGAAGAGAACAGACACCCAATCAAATTGCAAAAAGCCGAAAAGGTCAAAACTGCACAATTTACTACCACCTTTTCCAAAATACACGAGGCTTTAAGATCCCATTATTTTCTCTTTAAACAGTTAAAACAAGTAAAAATTGTGTAACAGGAATATGTTGGTGAAAAAATTAGTAAGCCAGTCCTTGTATATGATGTGTCACCAGCGTAACTGTTTCTTTACGGTCCTGATGTCAACTACGGCTGGTCTTCCCCTGTTATTAACAGCTGGTCCTGCAGCTGCCTGCCTTGATTTTCTGTAGAGCATCCCAGCAACTGGCCAGTCGTCAGCCCTCCACCCTTCCTCTGCCTTTGATCTGTTCTTAAAACCAATTCAGTGAAAAAACAGTCATTTTCTTCGGGGGAGATAAGTTTTGCAAATGTTCATTGTGCATCTTCCATTATACTGTAGACTGGAGGACACCAATAGGTAGGAAATGAAGAAGACAAGAATCTGTCTTGATACACGGCGCCCCTATACAACACTCCAACCTACATTCACTTGAATAATATGCATGGAACCCTCTTTTAGACTGTGAAGATGACACTGGAAAATAGCCCTCCCTCCACATTCGCAAGACCACCATTCGTATTGCAAGTCAGATGGCTCTTTTTCCTGGCAGGATCAGTACCTACAGCACTGCACCAGCCTCCCAGCCCTCTCCCTGCAGCTGTTCCTCCGTCCATTGTAAATAATTCAGGCAATTCCTGCCTTAGACAGAAAGCAGTGTCACCCCTCTCTCTTTCTTGGAGCATGGAGAAACAGCTCAAGGATGACAGACTGCCACGGCTCTGTCGCCCCCAGGTGTGGGCTGCTGTCCTGGGACTCTGAGGATTGCAGGCAGGAAAGTCATTTTTGCGCTGTGTGGCTTATTCAGCCGTTTCAGCACAGGGAAAAGAGACTTCTGCTACTTTGCCATTTCAGCTGACTACTCTTTCCTGTGAAAACATCGGCAAATAGTCATTAGGATGTATTTGTTCTGAGACTTCCCACTTTCTTCTTTCTGTTGAGATCACATTTATGTCATTTCATGAATTTTCACTCGGAAATCTTTGACAGTAACTTAAAGCAAAAGCAGCAGAAAATGAACAGAAGATAGACACTTTATTTTTTATACCACATGAGAAGTAGGGGGAAAGGGACAAAAATAAATGTAAAAGGCAGAAAGGAAATAACCACTCTCCAGTTTTTCTACAGCTTTTCAATAGAAAAGTAAGTTCAAAGAGTTTCCTATTAAGGGAAAAGGAGTATCTGGCCTCTGTATCATCCTTGGTAGAGGAGCCCTGGCTGGGGACATGCCCTTGGAGTGCTACCTTTCTGCACCAGGGCAAGAAACCATCCTAGTGCCAGTATGGCTCCATGGACACCTCCCACCTTCCTCCAGGGCTGAATGGTGGCTCCAAACACAGAACTGGCACAGATATAACTGTACTGGGTCTTTGATGGAGGGGCATCTGCTCAAATCAAGCTGGCTGAAGCACTGCCAGTTTAGCCAAGAGAGTCACACTGGAGCTGCATGCATTCAGGAGGTCCAAGACAGAAGTCAGTCATGCAGCGTGGATGCCAGCAAGGGAGCAGCAACGTATAACCTCCTGCCTAAGCCCAAGGCAGATGGGACCACAGGCTGTACCAGGCTAGTGGGCAGTGGTTTCCCTGAGGTTCCTTCCAGATCATGCACTGTGTGAGGGTTCAGAGTTACAGCATGTGGAATTGCATCATTAATAGAAAGGTACTGTTTCCAGATTCCTTCACATACAAACAGATCAACTTTCTTTTATTCACTGGGCTCAAATCACTAAAGAGACAATTCTTAGGTATCCTGTTTTGTTAGGAAAATATCTCAGCCTGGTTTTAACATGTCTGGTCATGGAGAAATGGCCCCAACTCCTGGTAAATCATTCTAATGGTCAGTTACTCTCTATGTAAACAATTCAGTGTTTACATGAAGAAAGGGAGCTTTTGTCATCAACTTTAACTTGTACCCATTTCCTTCTACTTCCTACATCACTTTGTGTTTTCTGCTTTCTCATCTCATTTTACTCTCAGCTATTGTTTGTCTTCTTTCCCCTCAGCTTTGTTTCCTACCCAACTTCTATTGTTTCTGTCTTCTCATCCTTTTTCCTCTTCCACTCCTTCTCCCTCTCTGCTTCCTCTTACAACACCCACCTTCTTCCGAATTTATCTGCTCTGCAGAATATCGCCATGTCCAAACACAACCGTGGCACAAAGCCAGCTGTGATTTAGTCACCAGCAATCTGACGGTGAACCATAATGAAACCCTGTCACAAAATAATTTCCATCATATGAGAGGAATTTCCTGTATTGAAACTATATTTTCGGATGAGAAGAGCATTTCTTCTGTGGCAACTCCCCAACACATACCCCAGACACCCCATTCTTTGCAGGGCCAAAAAACTGCATTTACTTCAGTACAAGAGAATGCCAAACAGGGCCTTCTGGGGAGGGAAGAAGTAGTGCAAACTATGGATAATCAAGATAAATCAAGCCATGATGTAGGACATAAGCACTATGTTCCATTCAATTCAGCTAGGGAGCTCAACTTGTTCAGCACTGTAGGTTATTTTCCATTTGTAATTAGAGCAACAAAGAAACAGCCTTTCCCTGTTCTGCTCCATCAGCACAGCCCCAGCAAACATCCTCATTTTCAATAACTCTTCCCCTTTATCTCACTCTGCCTGATGCCTAATAAGCTGATTGCTATTTACTTTGGACCAACAGCTAATCTGTTAATGATTGATTTTAAATTTTTACAGCCATTTGTCTTTGGCAGGACTTGAGAGTGTGAGCAGCAGTCTCTCCTACCTGATGAATTGGCTTTTCTTTAAAAAAAAAAAAGAAAAAGATTTAAGTCAAAAGTCTTCACTGTTATGTTTTGCTGACAAACAGCTGATGCACAGTGAGCAAAGCTTAGACAAAAGGGTAAATCTTCATCCAAAAAATTCATCAGCCTTTGAAATCACCAGCAAATAATACAAGTGGACATTTTGTTAATAGTTGTAGAGGGGTAAAGATCTACTTATGAAGTAAAACGTAATTGTACTATAAATTCACAGGGTTTAAAATTCTTAATTAACAAAATTGATGCTTGTAACCATGACTAGGTAGGGAATAAGAACTAATACAGCTACTGTGCTCCAAAATTATCTAAATCATATACCATATGATATATGTATTACCATGATATACGCCTAAAAGTGAATTTCATTTCCCATTAAAGGACTGCCAAATAGAGAGTAGTTATTTTAATTGGTACAACACAGCAGTGCGGTGCAATTTAATCGCTGATTCTAAAAATGGAAAAGTGAATAATAAAAGCTTAGCCTGTGTATTCTGAAAAGAATAGGAAAAATTCTATACCAGGAAGCTATGCATATTTATAAATGTTGTTTCTTCAATGAGCCACTTAGGGATAGGCCCCTCAAGGAAATAAATCATGCTTAGAATGCCTATACTCTGTCTCACCCATAGATCTCAAAGCACTTTACAAAGCTAAGCAAGTTGTGTGATTATCGTTTTACAAAGGGGAGAAGCCAAATACCAGAAAGCCGATTTCCCTGTCGTCCAGAAGGACCCAGATCCAGAGTCTGGTTCAGGACTCACACTGGAAGATAATCTGAGTCCAAGAAACCAGTGAAGCCAGTTCATGCTAAGCTAAACTATCAGCAAGTTCTAACAACAAACACCTTTTAACACGTCAATGACTCTTCTCTGTATGAGAGACCATGTCAATCTACAAAGCTGTGTATGTACATATGTACCCATACGTGCACCCAGGATTCAGGCACATAATGAGGGATAATCTGACAGGAGGTGACCTAACAGGCTGTGAAGCTGCTCTGTCCCCTTCACTGACAATGAAAGAGCAACGGAGAAGCGAGGCCATTCAATCCTCTTCAGTCCCACACCACAGCTGTGGTACCACAAGTAGCCTCCCACAGGCTAGAGTTAGGGAAGCCTAAGAACTTCTTCCAAATGGCCGCAAAAGCAGGCTAGTGTAGGCTAGTGTATATGGAAGCTGTGAGATATAGATATAGATTAGATATAGATGTAGATGTAGATATAGATATAGATATA
>NW_010425669.1:357-3870 GCF_000710305.1 Buceros rhinoceros silvestris | reverse complement strand
CAAACTCCCCTCCCCTCAGAAAAAGTCTGAGCATTAGAGAGTGTCTAGCCAGAGTCAGAAGCCAGGAAGAAAAGATACGTGTTTAGGTAGAAATTAAACAGACCATAGGGGAAAATGAGTCTGTCACTTCTTCTCCAGTTAGAAACCTTCAGCAAAAACCTCTTGCCAACCCAGCACCTTGTGTACAACGACGTCATCAAACCCCTTTCATAACATGCTTGGAAACACTGAGGAACCTACATATTCTCTACCAAAAATACAGACTTTTTCTGGGAACAGCATCGATTCATTGACCCCACAATTCTTACCTGGAGACCTCTTGCATTCCACGAACTCAAGGCAGGGCTGGAACCCTGATTCCTAACGTCCCCTGGCTGGAGACATTATGTTTCTTGGCTCCCCAGCCAGCTGTGAGGTATGCTGCCTCGTGACCGGGGAGCCACGCTGACCAGCCGTATCCCAAATTCTCTAGGCTCTCTGCCATGGAGCTGCAATCCCGAAGTCCCGAGAATGCTGACTTTAAAACAACAACGTACAAATCAAACTGCGGGTGAGGGGGTGGGGGCATGACAGAAAATTTCAAAACGCTGAAAGCAGAGGAAGGGGAGGCAAATCTGAGATTTTCTTCTCCCCTCACCCCTGGCTGTGACTGCTCCATCTCTACATCCCATATTGCTCCCTCTGCAAACACACCCACCCCATCTCCACTACCTACAGCTGTACCACCCCAAATTACTCCCTGCAAACACCCCATATCCTCCAGCTCACACCACTGCTCCGCAACCCCCTATCTTCCCTCTTCCTGTAAATCCCACCAGGGCCTCACCTCATCTTCCCACCACACCGCTTCCATTGATGACCAACTCCACCATCACAGAAACCCCAAGACAACGATTACACACCAAACACTTCTTCAAAGCTCTTCTCTGCTACACATTTTCAGCTTGTGGCAGCTGATTCAAGATGACTCACTGCTGGCTGACCACCACCACTCCCACACAGGTCAGGAGGACAGTGTAAACACAGGACAGGATGCCAATGCTGCGCCCAGGGCACAGGAGGGCATTGAGAACAACGTGCTCATCGGCACAACACCACAGGCAATAAGACGTTGCACTGCGGACTGTGTGTGATGGGATCTGCGCTCCACTTGGAGCTTCCAGACAGCTGTTCAAGGAAATTGCCATCAACGTCAGCCTCACCACAGCTATTAGACATCTCATCCATGTCTGGGCCCAGCTTGAACCCATTTAACTTGTAAGGGATAATGAGATAACAGCATGACATGCTGCAGCTGAAGGTTATTTAAGCACCCATCTGGTACCTGTTACGCAGCGTACATCCTATGGTTGTATAGGAAATATATGTCACCTCCCTCCCACATGGAAAGGAGATCTATAGATGTGTCCCACGCTACCCCTTCTTTTTGCACGGATGAGGTAATTCTCCTCCTCTGTGCTGTTTCTAGCATATCACTGCACATCGCCTGGCTGGGTTTTGGGAGATGCAGTCCCTTCCAGGCTGGTGGCACCCTGTGAAAGGACACACAACCACAATGAAAAATCTTCTAGGGACATCTTATCACTCCCTTCACATGTCTGTCTAAAGAGGCTCCACCTGATCCAGGTTTGAAAGAGTGAACCATAAACTGTGGAACTGAGTCAGTCTTTGCAAGACACAACTTGTCGCTATGCTTTATGCCAGAGGCATCCAGGGCTGACAGTCTGTTTCAGTGGAGGTGGGACCACTCTCCATTTCTACAGAGGACCAGTGAAACACCTGCTGAAGCTTGTGAGCTAAGCAATGCCACCTGTTCGCACCTTTAATTCAGCTGTACCAACAGGAGAACCCGCAGATCCCAGCCAAACAGCCTCACTCTTTATTCAAATGCTCCTTCTTCCTTTGTAGGTGACTCGTTGTTCTTGGACCTCTGCAGAAATTGTCTGAGGCTCTTGCTCTCTGAGAACCCCCAGCAGCCAGGAGGGCCGGGTTCCGTGGTGGCCCAAGACATCACGTTTCATGCTGCTCTGCAGATGCATACTCCTCTTTCCTCAGTTTTTCTCAGGCATGACTCAGTTTGCTGCAAAAGTTATTGTACAGTGTAAATCCTGTTCTAAAACCTTTGTCTGACACCCCATCTAGTGTTCTGCACAGACACATGCACCGAGGACACGGCTGACTGGAAAACTCTCAGCACTTTTTCAGCAGAATTAAACCACCTTTGTAAAACAATGATTTGAGCTGTCTGTCTCCAAGAGAGCTCTGAGAGTCCAGGCAACATGAAAACCTGCGTATCCCACCGCCAATTCCTTCCTCTGGCCTCTACACAGCCACCAGGTCTCCTAACAGAGAGATCACAGCCGGGAGACCCAGCGAGCCCCACTCCTCAGATATGAGCTCCTAAAACGCTGGGGCTTTGAGGATGCCCCTCTGTAGGTGAGTCACCTGGGCAAACCACCTTGGAACAACGAGCCAAGAGTCTAAGCTGTGCCCACCTCGATGGCAGCTGACAGTGAGAATCGTCTCACAACAGGGAACATCGGGGCTTCCCAAGAGCAGCTGGCAGCACAGGGCACTTGTTTCAGGAGAAACACCAAGCCTTGAGCGTGTATTTTGGATATTAAATAGTGCTGCTCCGTGTTTTTCCAATGAGATTAAAAAAATAAAATTAGAATTACTTAAAAGGGCTTTTCACATTTTTTTTCATTTAAATAAAAAAGGAAGTGTTTGTTGAGAAACTGAAAGTGGTTTCAGTGTCTATCCTTTCCCTTTGCAAACACTCTTTTGACAGTGGCGGTGATCGTGAACTTGTCAGGACAAAATATCTGCTCTGAGAACTTGATTTTAATAAAGCAGCTTTCTGACGTGTTCAGTCTCGCGAGCTGCAGAGCCCAGCCACTGCTGTGGAAATCTTTGGGTGCAAAACCCACTCTCAGCTAAGCCCAGAACAAGCATCACTACGTTCTTGGTTAATCGCCAGACCAATTAGCACCCTGGTTAAGATGTGTGAGGTTCCAGTCATGCTCCTCTCAGAACTGGTGAAGCTCTCACCCTACCCTGTCCAACAGCCTGTTCACAAGACTTTCGTTTCTCGCGTGTGACGTCTGTTTGACACCTCCAGCTTCCCGGAAGCTTGGCTTCCATCCCTTGAACACTCCAGGCACTTACTCTGCAGTTTATATTTTGCTTTCTTTTTCTGCTGAGCCAGGCTGGCTTTCAGTTGTCACCATGAAGCTTCTGAGCGCTGCCATGTTCTTCATTCTCATCCCCACTTTGACACCAGCTTTCGACCCTTTCAGCAATACATTCTTTGTGGGGAGTGCTGCTTTTGCTTGGAAGCTCCTGGCCCCTCAGTCCTGGCTCAACTGCTGGCTCTGGGAGTGCTGCAATGGAAACACCATGCTGAACTTTTCAGGTAAGGCAGCAGCAAGGTCATCTTGAGCCAAGCCGTCAATGGGCCCAGCTGATGGTCCTTCCCAGGGTGGCGAGGGCTTCCTTTTGAACGCCAGCCTC
>NW_010425669.1:0-345 GCF_000710305.1 Buceros rhinoceros silvestris | reverse complement strand
GGGGGATGGAAAAACCCCCCCCCCCCCGCCGATGCCACCACCCGTGCCCCGTGGTGTTCTCCAGACCATGGCGCTGGCACGAAAACCCCAGCCGCCCGCAGGGACAGAGGGAGAGGAGGCTCACGTTTGTGGCCTGGGGTGGGGAGCAGCATTTGTGCCGGGGTCTCGCAGGAAAAACTGCTGGGGTGGAGGGCACAGAAGATGGGGCCTGGGTCGCTCCGAGGGGTGACGGCAGGGACGGGGCCTGGGTTGCTCCGAGGGGTGACGGCAGGGACGGGGCCGGGGTCGCTCCGAGGGGAGCGAGGCCGCCCAGCTCGGTGCAAGGGCGGAGAGCCTGACCCTAAT
>NW_010425668.1:1307-2962 GCF_000710305.1 Buceros rhinoceros silvestris | reverse complement strand
CCCCTCACCCCCAGCCTCACCTGCCCCTCTCACCCCTCTGGTTTATTTTTCACTGGTTTGAATTTTACCAAGTTCTGCGTGTCTTACCTCAAACACACACCGCAGGCGGGGAGGGGGCAGGAGGAAGGATCAAGGACCAAATGCAATGTGTGGCAGAAATGTATGTCTGTATATATTGAGATATATATATACTGGGTTTAAACCTACCAACACCAATTGTTATTTTGGGGTTTTTTCCTGAATTTTTTTTTTTTGTTTTATTTCCTGTTTCTTCCCCTTCCCACCTGGGGTGGTTTTGCGAGGGGAAGGTGTGGGCACCTCGCTAAGGAAAGGCATTTTTCTGGTATCTCACTGAAGGAATTACTCAGTTTTCCATGTTTTCCTTTTCTTTTTTCACCAGTAATGTTATTTTCTCCCCAAATAGCTACCGTGGGTAGAGCCGGCAGGGTCGGAAACCAGTGCTCAAAGGGAAGGGGTACTGGTAGCACTGGGGGGCTGCTGGGGAGGCCAGCAGAGGTGAAGGGAAAGCAGCAGCTGAACCTGCGTTAAACCAAAGGGTTACTTTGCTTTGTTTACACGCCTGGCCAGCCCAGGAGCATCTCCCTGGATCCCGGGTTTTGTCCCGGAGGGCTTGGGGAAGGGAGGGCCAGGGGCTGGGGGACCCCGGGGGGGTGCCCAGGCTGGGGGCATCCCCATCCCGAGGGGAGCACCAGCCCTGCCACAACCTTTTCCTTTTTTCCCCTCAATTTTTTTTTCCATCCTCTTTGGCTCTGGGTGGGAAGGTGATGCTGGGGAGCTGGGACAAAGGTCTGAGGGGGCCGGAGGGTGGAGGGGAGGGAGGATGTGTATAAAGTGACCCTTTCTCTCCTGCCGCCACCTTCGCTGCCGCATCCCTCATGCTGTATAAAGGAAATAGCGTTGCTGTGTATTTGTACTCTGAACTTCCGTGTGTCTGCGTTGGCAGACGGTAAACCCTTGTACAGTAGATCTAGCTGCATGTAATCTGTATGGACAATGGCATTATAAAATGCAATAAAATAAATTACCTATCATGCTGCCGTGCTGGCTGCTCTGTTATGATTATTGGTTATTGATTTTAAAAAGAAATAATCTACATTTTTAATCTTCCCCAGGCGCTTCAGCAGCAAGGGAGCGATGGTCAGCCCGGGTGTCGCACTTGCTCTACTCTGTCGGTGCTGGGGTAGCTGGGGGGCTACAGCAGCCCTGGTAACTTAGGTCCTTATTTCTAACCCTTACCAGCACCACCGTGAGAACCCGGGGGACGGGCTGAAATACCTGTTTGGGGTGGGTTTGCCGAGCTGGCAGCTGTGGGGCCGCATCCTGCCCACAGGGTGTTGGCTGATGCTGCTGGTGGTAGTTCGAACCCGTACCAGCGCCACCGTGAGAACCCGGGGGACGGGCTGAAATACCTGTTTGGGGGGGGTTTGCCGAGCTGGCAGCTGTGGGGCCGCATCCTGCCCACAGGGTGTTGGCTGATGCTGCTGGTGGCATCGCAGCAGAACAACCCCACGTCTGTGGGTGCTGGGAGCTGTATGGTCATGGTGCTGGGAGCTGTACGGTCATCGTGAGCCCTACGGTCATCGTCAGCCCTGCGGTCATGGTGAGTTGCTGAACCCAATGGACGGTCATTGCCA
>NW_010425668.1:863-1168 GCF_000710305.1 Buceros rhinoceros silvestris | reverse complement strand
TTGTTGCCAGCACCAGTCAATGCACCACAGAGCCACACTGCCTGATGGGCAGACGGGAGATCCTCATTTTTTTCTGCAAGTTCAATCCCCTCCAAGCCCTGGGGAGCAGAAATATGGAGTGGGGTCCCAGCAGCACCCACCCAGTGCCCACAACCTCCCCAGGCACCGAGGCACTGCTCCCTGTATCCCAGAAACCTGGAAAGTGCCTGAATCCCCCTGGATGTGCCGATAGGACAGAGCCCTGCCAGCCCTCCACAGCACCTGGCTCCTGCTGGGGGACTCCTGCAGCTGGGATGGGATGGGCT
>NW_010425668.1:0-708 GCF_000710305.1 Buceros rhinoceros silvestris | reverse complement strand
GGGATGGGATGGGATGGGATGGGATGGGGCAGCAATGCCCCTGGAAATGCACAACAGCAGCTGAGACAGAAGCGTCCCTCTTCTTCCTCACCAAAGAGCTGAGACTGGAAGGTTCTCCAAAAGGCTGGGGCGAAGGTGAGTTGCTGGATGTTCTCTGGAATTACCACAGTAAGAGACCTGCCTGTACAAGTGAAAAATAACAATTATTAAGCAGTTAGTAATTAGTAGGTAAGAGAGTTTTTGCAATTGCTCTGAGGGGGTTTTTCTCGTCTCCTTTTTGTTTTTCAAGACCAGCTCTGCAGCGAAGCTCCACCACGTTTAACACATCCATGTCTGTGTTCTTCAGTGGCCGCTTAATCCAGCAACAGCAGCAGCACCCACCAGCCGGGACTCCCCCTGCCCCGCAGAGCCCCCGGGCAGCCGGACAGCTGGCACCCAGCAGCATCGAGCCCGTGGCTCCACTGACAGCCCAGTTCTCCCCAGCACGATGGCGAGTGAGGAGGCAGCTTCCCGGCACTGAACTGGAGGTTTATTCTGAAGCGCTCGGTGCTCGAGGCTCCGAAGGCAGGGCCGGGTTTGCAGCCTCGATATCTGCCCTTTAAAAACAAAAAGGCAAAGGTTTGGCGCTCCCCGTGGGGCATCGACTTCCTGGGACATCGGGGCTTCGCCCTCGGGATCTTTTCACCATTGCATTATTGTTTTTTCCTG
>NW_010425667.1:1533-1846 GCF_000710305.1 Buceros rhinoceros silvestris | reverse complement strand
GGATGGGAGGACTGGGAGGACTGGGAGGGAGCACCTGTTGGGCTCAACAGAAAGGCAGCCTTGCTGCTGGCATCTCTTCCAGAAGGCATGGACCTGCTCCGTCATCTGCTCGGTGATGAAGAAGATTTTGAAGAGCAGAGCCACGAAGATGCGTGGGAAATGCTTCCTCAAGACCTGTGGGCAGCCGGGCAGCTGGAGGATCTCCCACACCACTATGGTTGCCTGCAGGAAACGAAACAGAGACAGCGGTCAGTGCCAGTGGCTGGGCACAAGGGTGGGGGAGGGAGGCTCACGCGCTGTCCTTGGGCCACGG
>NW_010425667.1:527-855 GCF_000710305.1 Buceros rhinoceros silvestris | reverse complement strand
GCAGCTGAGCCGTGGTGGCTCAGGGAGGCGCTGGGGAAGGAGCGTAGCAGGGGGCTTTGGGGATGACACACCAGCGCTGGGCAATGGAGGGGCCAGAACCTCTCCGACTCTCTGGCAGTCCCATGGGATGGGCTCCACAAGCTGCTGAGTCCCAAGCCCTCAAGGCAGCTGGGCCACGTACCTGTCGCACGCTGGGGCACAGCGCAGGAGGGTCACCACCACATCGTAGGGCCTCATGTATGTCAGCTCCAGAAGGGTCCATTGCAGCCCGGCCTCAGTAAGCACATCTGTCTTGTACTTGAGCCACCCGTAGATGTGTCTCACAAGT
>NW_010425667.1:0-350 GCF_000710305.1 Buceros rhinoceros silvestris | reverse complement strand
CCCCACTGCGCCTGCCGGTGCGAGCCAGTTCCCCAGCTTCCCTCCAAATCCTTCCCTTCACAGCACACTGTGCTGGCCTCAAAGGCTTTCAGGGGTCTGGTGGACCCTGTGCAGGAGGTGCATGATCCCCGGGGGGCTCGAGCCCTGGCCATAGGCTACTTACATACTGCAGTGTGGCGGTGTCACAGTGCCAGAGCTCATCCGGACGGTCAGCACCAGCCTCCGCATCCCTGGAGTCACAGACAGCGTCTGCCACGGCCTCGATGACCTCAGTGGCGGTGGCCTCATGCTGAGTCCGCTTGAGGTGTTCCCGGCACATCTGCAGGAGGAGGAAGGGCGGGGAAGAGAGG
>NW_010425666.1:0-245 GCF_000710305.1 Buceros rhinoceros silvestris | reverse complement strand
GCACTTCCTGATCCCGCGCGTCTTCCAGTCGCACCGCGAGTTCAAGGAGTGGTTCTCCAACCCGCTGACCGGCATGATCGAGGGCAGCCAGGAGGACAACGAGGGGCTGGTCAAGAGGCTGCAGAAGGTGCGGGGGCGGGGCGGGTGTTGGTGACACCGGTTTGGGTGTTGACGGCACCAGTGTGGGTGTTGGTGGCACCGGTGTGGGTGGTGGAGGACGGAGGTGGGACCAGGTTGTGGGCGAG
>NW_010425665.1:1449-1806 GCF_000710305.1 Buceros rhinoceros silvestris | reverse complement strand
GCTGCTGCTGCCAAGGTGGTCCCGAGCCACAAATTCAGGGTCCAGCCCTGCTCCTGTCCTTCCAGATCTGCCCAGGGGACAGGGGCAGGGCACAGGTCACCCCAGACCAGAGCTCCAGGACCTCAGGAAGGAGCCACCACAGTCCCCCTCCTCCCTGGGCTCTCAGGTTCCCATCCCAGCTGCCCACCACAGCGGCACTGCGTCACCTTCTGCTCTGGGGTGAAGGATGGCACCAGCACTGGAGTTACCGGGAAAGTCCTGGTGGGTAAACAAGCCCCAGGGCTTCCCCGTGGAGAGCAGCCAAAGACGGGATTACCCTGGATTAGCCCCACGGCCCCTCCGGCACCAAGGCTGTGC
>NW_010425665.1:244-1282 GCF_000710305.1 Buceros rhinoceros silvestris | reverse complement strand
CCCATGGCGTGGATGTGCCCAACCCGCTGCGGCTGCTCTGTTCTGGTTTGACAGCCCAGGGCTGCGCCTTACCCACCTCCTTGGTCTCTGCAGCGGGGCCTGTGTGGGAGCGGGAAGCTCCCACAAGCTGTGACGTGACCCCCAGGTGCCATCCTGGTCCCCTGGCTCTGCCCTCCGCAGTCCCTGGACTCGAGGGGAAGGTCCTGGATGGGGATGGCCGAAGCCTCCTGAGAATGCTTCAGTGGAGCACGGCTGGAGCTCGGGGCTGGGTCACCCTGGGGACACCCAAGGGCAGCTGCACCCCGGCTGGGATGGGCCAGACTGGGATCTGGCTGAAAACCAGTGCACTGAACCGAGGAGCCGCTGGGAGGAAGTCGCTGGTGATGGGGCTGGGGATGTGCTGAACAAGAGCACCAGTTTCACCCCGTTTCACCCCATTCCACACACATGTGGAAGCGGAGCCCGGAACGGGGGTTTTTAGGGTGGTGATGGGTTCGTCTGTGGCGTGAAGGGCTTTGAGAATGGTACAGGGTTGCCCTCGGCCTCCCCGTGCCCGGCGTTCGGGTTTTATCACCCAGTAACCAGGATCCCAGCTCCCCCCCAACCCATGGGGTTGGCTCTGCATCCTGCATCCGGGTCCCTGAAACGCCACCCCGAGACAGAGCCGGGTGCTCTGGGCGTCTCCGTGTTCCCACCAGGAATGAACGGGGTGCCCTGAGAAGGCACAAATCCTCCCCTGGGCACTGGGCACGAGACCGGCATGGAAAATCCCGAGGATTTATCCCCGTTTCTGAACCAAGAGGCAGCGAAGCTTCTGCCTGGGACCCCAGATGGTGATTTACGGGTGCAGAGGGAGAGGCGTCCTCTCCTCCCAGCTCCGGGCTCTCGCAAAGAGGCCGTGAAATTCCTGAGACCACCCTTCCCGAGCAGGGATAAGGTGATTTTGCAGGTTTTAGACTGAAAATAAAAGAGTCTGCGCAAGAGCGTATCGACTCCTTGATGAGAAACCCCTGGGAGTGTTTGCTGGAGGCTGGAGCC
>NW_010425665.1:0-229 GCF_000710305.1 Buceros rhinoceros silvestris | reverse complement strand
CGGGTGTGGGGTGTGTTTTGCCCCCCATCCCCCTCCAGCGGCCCCCATCCACCTCCAACAGCACCCATCCACCTCCAGCGGCACCCATCCACCTCCAGCGGCACCCCATCACCCCATCCTCCCCCCAGCCAGGACCCGGCCTGCTGGAGCATCTCCGGGGGCACATCCCTGGTACCCACGGGCCCAGCCTTCATAAAGCTTCTCCTCAAGCTCCACCTAAACCTTTCTG
>NW_010425664.1:0-7368 GCF_000710305.1 Buceros rhinoceros silvestris | reverse complement strand
AGCCGGCCAGGGACTGCGGGGGCGCGGGGCCGCGGGTTCGAGCCCGCCCCCAGACGGGGGTGGGCGGCAGCGGGCGAAACACTCCCCGTTATTGCTAGCTTAAAGCCCCGCAGGTGACCGTAAGTAGTATAGTCCCTTCCCTACCAGTGCTCCTCAGCTTACTCACACCCCTTTTCACTTTCTAGGGCATTTGGGGGACGCAGTGCTATAGAGAGAAGTGGTGAGGGATCCCTGCCAGACAAAAAACAGTGGCAGCACTTCCCACCACTTCTTTTTTTTGCCTTGTCTCCTTATTGCTTTGTTTTCCTTCTTGCAGTTGTCGCATCCCAGCTACCCTGGGTAGGAACATCCACCTTGTTCTCTATTTGATGTGGAAATGTTCTCGGTATCTTCAGGCAACCCTGCGCCAGTCTTTCTAGAAGTGACTGGAATAAAAATATTAGCTTTGCAGATGTTACTTCCCTTCCACTTCAGGAGCTGTCTGCAGTTTGCAGATAGCTGAAGGTACCACATTCTCCGGGGAAACTCCGTTCTACACAGGGCAAGATGAAGGAAACCACTTCAGGAACGTGATCCCCAACCCAGGCTGTGTTACAGAAAGTGACTTCTGACAGAGTTTAAGATCTGCTGTCAGAAATCATTGCCTGTAGCTAGGATATGAGTAAGAGGAGGGGAAATCTCTCCTGACAGGGTCACTATCACTAGTAGTAAAATATGGTACTGCCGGTCCAGGCAGTGGAGGAGGAAAAAGATGATTTTTGTCGACTGCAGTTTCAACTATTTGTGCTGCTTTTCGGCACAAAAAGCTGACAACTGTTGAGGAAGACAAAGGCTGAGAGGTCCAAACCCTGCACCTTCTAGTAGCAAGGACACTGAGTTTGCTTCCTAACACGTTAGTCTCAGTTCATGGCAGAAGAAAGCATGTGTTGTTTGCTTTTTCATAGAATCATAGAATCGTTTTGTTTGGAAAGGACCTTTAAAGGTCATCTACTCCAACCCTCCTGCAATAAGCAGGGCCATCTTCAACTAGATCAGGTTGCCCAGAGTTCTGTCCCACCTGACCTTGAATATTTCCATGGATGGGGCATCTACTACCTCTCAGTTCCAGTGTTTTCCCACCCTCATTGTAAAAAATATCTCATCTTTATCTAGTCTAAATATCCCCTCTTTCAGTTTAAAACCATTACCCCTTGTTCTTTTTCTTCATTTTATCTTTGAATTAGTTACTGACATGTTATTTTAAGAGGTTATTTTGACTCCACTGGTCTGCTGTGACCACACTGGAAGCTTCCCTCCAAGCTGCAGAACATGGGAAGGTGTGAGGCGCAGAACAGGGAAGGAAAAACACATCTCTCCATGACAAAAACTGGAGTACATTTCTCTAATGTTCTGTGTCTTTCTGCTACTGTCATTGCCTAAAGCTCTTATTTGTTACTGCATCTGTGGGCAGAAGAAATTAGAGAAATGTAAAATCCCATATTCCCTGCAAAGGCTGAATGTTGATCCAGTTAAAAGTCAAGAATATGTGCTGAGTTGCTGAGTGTGCCTGCTCTGGGGTACCTCCCCCAAATCTCATTTGAACAGCCTGTCTAACTGTGTAACATGTATAGTGTTTCTTTCATTCATCAGTCATGCAGAAAGAAGCTTGACACCCAGTGGAAAAAAATCCCTGATTGTTTCTATTGCAAAACAGCTGCAAGTGGGAGAATCAGCAAGTTTGGTCTCATGTGGTATTTCGTAGCATTAGAACTGGAAAAACAGCTTTAAATTCTATTACAAACTGGCATAGAAGCAATGCTGATGTTTATTATTCCCAATAGTACTCCAAACATAGATTATATCTAATGGACAGTATCAGAAATCCTTAAATTTCTAGGGACCTCTTTGTACCTACTTACTAAAACTCAAATGGAAAACTCTGAAGAACAGTATCTTAAGAAAGCAGGAATTCAGCACCTGTCTGAATTTCAAGGCTCTAAGGCAGTGGAGATGCATCTGAAAATCTTGGGCAGCGCACATCCTTCTGTCCATACAAGAGCCCTGAGCAGTAACAATTGCTGGGACTCCAGATCCCCTGAAAAAGCACCTGGGCCAAGTGTTTTTGGAGACAAGCAAGTAAATGACAGCACTAAAATTGAATCACCATGGCCTGAAATATCAGGGCTGTCACCAAACCTGTTAATATAAAACTGAAACTTCAGCTGGCTGCTTCTAAAGCTTGTACCAGTCCTTCGGAGTGTCTGTGGTTCTCTGTTAATTTTCTGTTGGGGCTACTGCAGCCTCAACAAGGGCTGTACTAGTCTAGGAGCAACTGGCTAATGGGAGTCTGTGCCCATGCACAGAAGCAGACCTGCCCCGTCCCCAGCTCCTGCCAAGCTCTTGCCGCCTTTGCACTCCCTGCAGCCATGGGACCTCTGAGGCACTGAACCCACAACCTGCCCTTAAGCCAGTCCCAGAAGGGGACGGTTCAATTATTAACCCAAAGCTTAAGACTTTGAATAGAGCCATTCATCGACTGGGAAAATCAGCTGACCCCATCCTCAGGCTGGTAAAGAGTAATGAAATTGTTTCAGAGAACAACTTGCAGAAAGGACTCCTTGAATGCAAAAAATCGGGATGCCTGTGGTAAGAAATCATTTAACTCCTGTTTGCATTTAGCCCTCTGCATCTGTACCGGAGCCCATAGTGGGTAAGTTGGATTTTTTAGTAGATTTTCCTTACAGTTTCTAACCTCCGAGCATTGCTGTAACATCTGCAGCACTGATGAAACAGCATTGTAAACTGTAATGACTTGCAATCGCTGAAATGCCAAGGATAATACAAAACACAGTAAACTCTCGGTATCCCAGGATTCCTGGAGATATGTTAAACTCTGAGCAGCAGGCTGGCTGTGAGATATTTAGGTGCTTGAACTGCTTGCCCAATAACACATAACCCTTATAAATAAGCCAATTGTTACTTAAGTATTATACTGATACATAAAACACTTGGCAATGTGGTGTATCATAAACCAAAACATTCCCATTTTTAATTCGATTACACTGACATTAAATGTACATTATTTGGGACATATTAATCTAAGTACAAATCCTTGGAATACTGACCAAACAAGTTCTGAATAGACGCAGTGAGGACCTGAAAATGAGACCAAATAATACAATTTTATGTCTAAGCTAAATGCAAAGCAAAAAGTTGGAAAACTGATCTACACTTTGATTTAAATCTTCCCATTTTAATGAGGTAAGAGGTAATACCAGTGTTGAGGACTTCCAAAATCAGCTAATAGGAGAGTATTGATTTGAAATTACTGTAAACAATTCTGTTTCATTATTCACTGTCCCAATGGATATAATGAAAAGGATGAAAATAACAGCATCAAATGTGTTCCATCTCTAGAATTCTTGAAGCAAAAAAAAGGTTTCTGATTAATATGTGGGAAGTAGAGGATGAGTCAGTTAGTAGTCTAACACCTGGTAAGGTCTACTCTCAAATAGCAATGCTTGTCCATGAAAGTCTGCATTCTTATACCTACTACAAACTCCATGAATAGTTGCATTTTAAATTATTATAATAGTATTCAGTGACCTGAGGGCTACATAACTCTGCAACCATTCCAGATTATCTGAGCGGAAAATAATGAAAATATAAAATGGCTCAGATTTAAGAGTTCATGTCTTCCTTTTTTGCATCTTGTTGCCCAGTCACACAACGGACTCTTTGAACATTACCTGTAGCATTTTCTGTACCATGCATACAGAAAACACAATCTTGTTTTTATTCAGTATTGGATGTCTTCATTTTGTTTTAGGCCCATCTTGGGTTGAAACTTTCCTCCTCTTCATAAGCTTTTAATTGTCAAATAAACTTCTAATTTCATTACTTGCTACTTTTTTTACTGAAGCGACTGAGGCTTAATAGGTTATTTTAACGTTCATCTGACCTCTTGTAGGACTGCTCACATGCTGAAATCAGAGCACGTTCTTACTGAAACTGGGGACTCCTAGCCCACGTCTCAGGCTGCAGCACTATGGCTCTGTTACTTTGAGAGATGCTGTTATAGGCAGCCTATATGCATCTTGCACCTGAACATCTTCAGCTTGGATCATGGCTTTGGGTGCTATGTCAACCTTTATGCTTCCCACATAGTGATGAAGCACTCCAGGGTGAAACCTTCCCAGGAACAAGACATCTTCATCTGACATGACTGTTTCTTTAAAGGCTGTTTTGAGAAGCACATATTTTTGGTTATATCACTTGTCAATTGATTCATAACAGCAAGGCTGCCTTTGTCATAGCTTTGTTAGCTCTTGCCACACTATTGAGTATGTCCAGGTGTTGGCTTTAATGAAGTACTTATGTTTCCATTATGCCTGGAATTATGTCAATACTGAAGAATTAGATTAAATGAATGAAAATCTGAGATGAAGACAGTGGATTTGTTTATCTTAGATAATTGATTTTCATTGTAGGATGCTGTCAATTCCTGAAGGGCCGGGTGGGTTAACTGGTTCTGTCAAGAACAGGCAAGCTCGTGCTAGTCTTGCATCATATACAATTTTCCGGTTTATTATCAGTAGGGCAGTGGAAATGTGTAACCTATGGCTAAGATGTCTCCTGCTGTTTTGAAAGACTTAGCTGGATAGGATTTTTTTCACTAGTCTCAGTTGCTCACTTCTCATCATGTAGCTGTTCAGCTGTCAATAACAGAAAGCCTCCAACAAGTGTGCTACTGAGACATTAAGAAGTGTTTTCACAATCCCCATTACCCCATGGAGCTCTACAGGCATTAATGATGTCCACTGTGAGCTCTCTGGCCTGCCTATTACATGGGGTAAGGTAAATACACTGAGTATAGTTAGCACGCCCCAGTTGTAAGCAGGACCAAGAAAAGCTGTGAGACACCAGGCTCACTCTAGCTGCCCAGCCAGAAAATTTGCTGGGTTGCTGTTGTTTAGTCCTAGAGGCAAATCCACATCGCTAGGAGAATGACTTGTCTTGTGCAAAGAGAAGCTGGAATAGTTATTGAACCTTTCCTACACTTCCTCAGGAAAGAAGTGGTTATTAGAAAAGTGCTGCTTTCTCCTGCCCATGGTCAGCCACCTGAAGATGCTGCCCATGTCGATGAATGTAATGATCATCTTTTCATTAACCCTGCATGAGATAAACTAAAAATT
Organism: Buceros rhinoceros silvestris; assembly: GCF_000710305.1. Taxonomy (NCBI): domain Eukaryota; kingdom Metazoa; phylum Chordata; class Aves; order Bucerotiformes; family Bucerotidae; genus Buceros; species Buceros rhinoceros. The sequence continues at coordinate 2,194 of NW_010425664.1, read as the reverse complement.
GTAAGAATTAATACATCAAAGTTTCATTTCTTAAGCCCTACGTGCTGTGTGATCTGAGAAAGAATAAAAGAACTGATGACATAATACTGACGCTCTATTATGACAGAAAAGGTTTTTTCTAGCCCAAACAGGATTGCACTGGCTCCAACTGCCTATGGTTCAGTTTATTCCGCTACACTCTATATTGATACATTAGGTGACATTAGAGAGCCAAAGCTTAGGGAGGCCTTGTAAAACCAACCAGCCAAACATTTCTTTTGCTTCTCCCTTTATTTTCAGCACTGTGTACTTTACACAAGAGTTCCCATGATTAATGTACACTTCGCAGTTTTAAAAGCATAGTGAGGAAACTATTAAGACAAATTTTGCTTCTGTAGTTGGCTGTGCAGTACGCCATAATGTAGCCCCTACTCGTATTAAATGTAAACTTCAATGTGCTATTTATTAAGGCTTAGTAGCTACTTATAAGCACAGAAAAGATTCACCAATATTTATTTTGAAGATTAGTTTTGAACATGGAGAAATTGTTTTTAACAAGCACTTGTCAGGCTTTCACTTATTGGAAAATTATGCAAGGAAAATAAAAGCAAGGCATAATAGCTCTTAAATGTCACTTGAATTATGCTCTCTTAAATTTATCAAATTAAAATGTAATGTTTACTTCTATCTGTCTTCTGAGTGTACTAGGCATGAACCCCCATTTTGTAGAAATACGAAGCCATGGTTTTTAGAGCAATGGCTGGTGAAGTTAAACATTATATGAGCTCATATTAAGTAGGTAATGACAATATTATTTTTGACTGGGAGTAGCTCTCTGTAAGGCAGTCAGATTTAGAGCAAAATTTCAGGAAAAAAAAGAATTTTACTTTGAGTAACTATGCACTAAGAACAAGTCATGGGGCATTTGTAGGAGTTTTGCACAGGAAAATTAGAAGTATCTGGGCAAAGGTGGTGATGGGCATTTTTCACCAGCTGCCTCAGTAGTCCTTTGGGGAACAAAAGAAATCCATTCAGCGTTAGACAGCTGCTATAGTAAGCAGGGTGGTGTAGTCCAGGCACAATTAGAGGGACACAGTAGTGGAAAAATCTCAGATGAGTCCTGTCTTCATAACACAAAACATCTTAAGACTTTTTTTCATTTTTACCACTGGTACGTCTTTAAATCCCTGCATTCCTGGAGGTACTTAGATTGATAGTCTCAGAGCCTTATAAAGAAATGAGTATCCTTATGTTCTGGCCTTCCTCAGGCTGACCCACTTGTGTAACAGGTGGAGGTCATATGCCTCAGTGCCTGTGACTTTGAAATTGCAGATTATAGAGCTAGCTGGCAAGAGACTGGAATAAATGCAGAATATCAGACTGGCTTTCCAGTCCTAAGCCGAAATATCCGTGTTCTAAAAGCTTCATGAGAGGCTGACAGATTGCTATCGTAGCTTAACATATCTAAACTTCGGGTCATGAAAGAGGATTTCCTCGTGTTCCTATATAAGTCAGGAGTAAAACTTTAATCTGTGTAACAAAGGACCTTATTTTCACAGAAAAACTGTTATCTACATTATTCTGGGGGCTAAAGAGTTTTAAATTGCAAATATTTAAACATGTGGGAAGTGTGCAATTATGCTCAAGTCATTTTTCATTTTCGTCAGGAGTTCATGGGCAGTTGTTTTAATTCAAAAGATATATCTGTCTGATCTGTTAAACAAGAGGAAAAAATAATTTAGAGATCAGAAAATGCCAAAGGCAATTTGAAGAGCTACAGATATACATGACATTCAAGAATCTCCTAGTGAAAGTTAATGCAAACCAACATCTGCAGTGGTCTTAAATGATTCAAAATAGCATCGTAATTGATGAAATGGGAATGAATTATCTTCAATGTCTCTTTTAATGAACTCAGCGAAGAATTTGGTTCAAGCCTACAAAAAGAACGGTCCTTGTGATGTGACATGCTGAGACTCAGAGCCTCAAAATATCACTGTTTTCTCTAAGTTTATCTGTGGTTTAGCTAGTCTTTTTTAGCTTGGTTTTTATTATTTTGGGTTTTGTTACCCTATAGCGCTGCTTCTGTCCTGCTGTCGTGTTTGAACCCAGCTGGCAACTAAGCACCACAAGCCTCTCCCCCCTCCCCTCCCCTTCTGAAGGGGGAAGGAGAAAAAAAAAGTGAAGTGGGTTAAGATAAGGAGAGTTTACTTGA
>NW_010425663.1:0-2185 GCF_000710305.1 Buceros rhinoceros silvestris | reverse complement strand
AGGGAAAGATGCCTGAGCAACCCTGCTCCAAGCCAGCACTCCTTTAAGAGCAGACCTTGTTAGCGGCGTGGCGTGAGGATAAACATGTAGGGGAGAAACGCAGAACCACATCTTGCAGTATCTAGTTTACAGATGATGCTTGAAAACATCTCCTGTTGACTCCAGCTGGGCTGAGAGTACTCTTGAGAGCTCAATGCCAGCCTCCTCTTCAAGAAAGCAAGCTTTCCCACACCTGAATATTAACGCTCGCTGTTCAAAAAGATTATGGCTTTTAAGAAAAAGGCAGACCTTGCTCCCTGGCATTGATAAGGCTTCTAATCCCCACCATAAGCAGCATTAGCTTTGCAAAATCCCTCGAACCTGTGTGCACCATAATTAGATTGCTATTGTGCAACCAGTGCTGTTACATCATTGACTTTGCCCGCATCCTCCCCTAACATAAGTTTATTACATCCCCTTAACTGCAGGGGGTCACTGCTCATTTGCAATCTGTGTATCAAAAGGTATATACCATTTTTATTGGTAAGTGACTTAAGGAAAGGAATGAGGCAGGGTGCCTATGGCTTTGCTGGCAAGACAAGATGACCTGGGGTGCATCTTTGCTAGGCTCTCAATTTCCGCAAAGTCCCGCTGAAAGATCTGCCCAGGCCTAAGACACCCAGTGAGGAGCCCAAGGTCAGTCCTTCGCAATGCCAAGACGCTCAGGTACAGACGGGGTCAGAACATCCCAGCCCTAGACTGAAAAAACCACCCTCCAATCCTCTCAGCGTCTTAGAAGCCTAAGGATAAAGATCAAGGAGCGCAGACAGAGTAAGACAACCTTTTGCTCCATGTTGGGCTCCCTGCCACAGCTGGTAATGAACCTGCTAAGTAATGACTAAAATCTCTCCAGAGAGGCACTCTAGCAACAGACAGAGATCAAATGTGACCTGCACTGTTGTGTAATGTTGAGGACTGCGCCCCTCAGTGATACTTGCATCTCTTACTGACCTGGCACAGCGACTTGGTGAGCAGCATTAGCTGCACGGGGACTCTGGCAAGCGGCACTAAGCACCTGAAGGGACACGAGTAGCCTGGTTTCCCTGGTTAATCATTCCCAGTCCTCAAAAACCCTCCTCACCCCTGTATTTACTTTACTGCTGTTTCCTCCCCTGTTCTGCGAGTGTCTGCAAAGTGTAGTATTATCTGGATTGTCTAAGTTAGCTTTCAGACACCTGCTTTCCCAGTTGGCTACAGAAACCGCTTTGCTGCTGTCCTCAATGATTAAAATCCATCTGTTCCCTTCTGAGCAGGCAAAAGCCACCTTAGACCTCACAGAGTGTATTCTGACAACACCTGCACCTCAAAGCTACGTCAGCTGCTTTTTTGAGGTTCACTTCTCCGTTCTGCATACTCTCTTCCTTTCCCGTAACCACTCCCTACCTCCAGATTACACCTCTCTATCAAGATCAGTTCATTCACTACACTCCTCAAGCTGCACAGCTTTTTAGTACATGTTAAAAGAAGAAACGAGCCGAAACGAAAAGGCAGCCTGAGTCACTGCTGCAAAAGCATTCACTTTCATTTCTTAGGGCTGGGGCACTTCAGACAGTGATTCAGAACAGCCTGATTTGACTAACCACTGGCTGCCAGAAGGATGCAAAAGCCCTGCAGCACTGCATGGGGCAGGTTTCCCACCTGCACTTTGTGCGAGGGAAGAGGTTCCTGGGAGCTGCAACAGCAAGAATTTAACATCCTTGCCTTCAGCTCAGTGGCTGATTATACTGCAGGCATAAAGAGCCTGACTGCAGTCAAAACCCAAGCATGAAATATCATGCAGCATGAGCATATACCTCCATAGGAGTGGATGTAGGTATTTAACCAAACAGAAAAACGCTTTAACCCAAAACACTTTCATATGACCTCACAGGCAAGTTCAAGACAACCGCTTGTACCTCAGACACTAATACAAGCATGAGGTCACCCATTCTCTTCTGCATCGCTCTGTCCAAGGCTGCGAGAAAAGGCCACCATTCTCTGCAAGATCTGGTGATGCTCCTGTTAGGTGCTGCTGCTGAGAAGCAGCACAAGGAACTGGGAGCCCCCTCGGCTATTTCAGGCCGGCAGTGACCGCCCTCCCTAAGGAACACCACCACAATGCTCACACCCAGAGCCCAGAGCTACCGCCGTCGCTCTTGTCACCGGC
>NW_010425662.1:0-363 GCF_000710305.1 Buceros rhinoceros silvestris | reverse complement strand
AGCTGCCAGAGCTGGGCTCTCGCTCCACCCGGCTCCCTTGGAGTCGCTGGTAGCCCCAGGAACCAGCTCGGGCTGCTGCTGCTTGGCTCGTCCTTTGCTCTCGGCGTGGCTTGAAGCCGAGGGAAGCACTTGGAGCCCTGGTGCAGCGTGTCCAGTCGATGTTCTGTGGCCACCGGCTACCATCTGCTGGGGTTTACCGGCTGGTGGCTGCTCCGGAGACTGGACCCAGAGACACGGCCAGCTTTGCTGTGAGCCACGCAGCACGAGCTGGGGGCGCAGCTTCGGGACTGTGGCACCAAACAGCCGCGTCCTCGTGGCACTGGACAGCCGGGTCCTCACCGCCCCCAGCCCTCGGGCCCACAG
>NW_010425661.1:5411-10989 GCF_000710305.1 Buceros rhinoceros silvestris | reverse complement strand
TGCCAGGTGTGGAGGCAGAGGCTCCCACGCCACCCATTAAAACCCTAACCCCATCCCACAAGCTGTAAGGCGAGAACACGGTCGCCCTCCCCCTGCACATGCTCCTGCCTTGCAGCCAAGCGAGAACCTGACACATCAGCCATAAGTTTTCCAGCAAGGGCTCAAGTTTTGTGAAAGCTGCCAAACACTGAACGCAGCAGCTATCTAGAAATTAGGAAGTGGCTTGAAACACACATACAGAGGTTTCTAGTAAACAGCCAAATGAGTCACAGCTAGTGCTCTTACTCACAGCTCAGTCAGACCCTTTGCAGATCACCCAGCGGCTGCTGTGACACAGACACCGCGGCACCTTGCCACCCAGGTCCCCATGCGAGGCCGGGAAACGCTCCCAGCGGGACAGCAGGGGAAAACCCAGTCTATCCGAAGGAAAGAAACCAGCATAAGCGTGTCCTGAAAGACTACGTGCCTATCTTTAAAGGGCAAAGGAGCGTGAAACCTCTCTCAGCTGTCCTTGCCAGCTCCCCCAGTTCGTTGGGCAATGTCGCTGCCTGCTCCCTCCCTCCTTTCTTCCATTTATCCACCACCAAGGGCTCCTCTTTGGAGCAGGACACCTAAAAGGTAATGGTAAACTCTAAACAAATCCCCTCGTGGACCCTGCCTGCGGTGCTAGGTCCTGCACACGGCTGCATCCCTGCAGTCTCTTCCATGACTAAAGCGTGGAGAGACTTTGGGGCAAGAGCTGTACCTTGAGGGTTAAATATTTGGTGCTTGTATGCACAGAGAAGCTGGACTCCAGGTAGGGCCCTGGGTCAGGCTGATCCCTCCTGCAAAGAGCAACTTGGAGGTGTGTACTAACTTTTCACCTCCTGCCCTGCTCACCTCCTGAGGGTCCCCCTGGACCTGCCCCGCTGAAGCAACGCACCCGTCAGGCTAGGAAGGCGCCACTCAGTTGTTAGCACACAAACACACGGAGATGTGTTTGACATAAAGATCGTTCCAAGGCACTGGAGTTCTCTTCTGGCATTTCCTGACTCACAAAAAGCGTGAAAATTAAGTGCACGACAGGCATCCCACTGTACTGATCGAGAAGCTGAGCAGGTGGAGATCTGCAGAAGGACACAGCCATGCTCTGCTCAGACGAGTGGGGTCAGAGAGAGGAAGAGGAGGGGAATATGTTCCACTCAGGAACAACGGCAGATGACACACTCCTTAGAGAGGCTAGCAATAATCAGCACAATGCAATTGAAATGCAGAACTTAAAGGCTTTTTTTGCTTATCCTAATGCTGTTGTGCTTATTTCCCAGCTAACTGAGTTCTCACAAAAGGTATTCAGCTGCCAGCACCCTGCACCAAGTGATGGAGTGATTGGAAGCTGTACAACGTGCCGTCACCAAGGTGGCCCTCGTTTTCCTACCGATCCTCCTCCAAAACACCCACCCTGGACCTGCTCAGGCATCCTCTCGAGAGGGACTGGGTACCTGGGGCACAGCCGGTGCCTGATCAGGGTACACAGGCCTCTGTGTGTCCAGCACCGCAGCTGCTGCATGCTAGCCCATGGGGCAGGGGGCTTTCGTCCAGGGGTCCGCGGCTGGGATCCGGACTGTCCCCAAAGGTGGAGGGCAGTTCACAGCATCTACTTTCAAGTCGACTGTGACCACGTTCCTGTCTCAGCTGTTGTGACTGGGAACTGATGCTCTTTCACTACCAGATGTCAAACCATACCAGTAATAGGCATAATCCAAAGTGTGGCTCTACCCGCTTCTCCAGCCTCAGTCACCATTTTTGATGTGCTTACTGCAAGCATTCGGCATGTTTATTGTGGCAGGATTTTTCTGTCCAAGATGGCTTGTGATAATTTTTTATAATGATTGTTCCATTTGAATGAAGTGATTATTAAAAAAAAAAATTTAAAAAAAAATCCATTCCAGCTGAAACCTGCTGCGAAGGAACCCTGAGGCAGGCTCTAACACACTGTGAATGTGGCTACAATATAGCTCATAGCAATGCTAGGTGTGAAGGAAAACAGATTTTTACAATGTTTGGAGTTTTGTGCAAAAACAGTTGACAAAACAGAACACTGCAGTTGCCTACAACTTAAAACTGTCCTGTGATTAGTTTCTCTCTGTTTAAAAGAGACCAAAGCTTCCCTGCTTACTTGCTTTTCCTTTCACTGACGTAACTCTCCTAAACTGCTCATCCTCCCAAAAATCTTTACCGTGGTTTTCTGAAGAGTGAATACTGACTTTATGCCATTTAAATGCAAGAGCCACTCTGTCTCCACTTCTCATCCTAATTATGCGAAAGTCTAAGCTACACGAAGCATAAGGAGAAAAGAGAGCTATTTGGTAATTAATGGCTAATGATAAATTGATTTCATTTTTTGAATCATTGCAGTTGTCATCTGTGGCATTTAAAACACAGTCTTCTCAAAGTCCTTGTGTTCCTTTGTGTTGGGGGGATTTTTCATGTTCCCAGCCCAAGGTGGTGAATGTAAGGGATGCTAATGCCCAGCGGAAATCCAGGGTGGGTGTTGTTTCATCAGAGTGGCCACACATTTGATTTTGCATATAAGCAGCTGAGCTGCGTGTTTTCAACTTCAGTCTGAGGCTTTGAAGCCACAGGAGGAACTTGGCATCTGAAACCGCTGGTGAATCCCACAATATGGTGGATGAAACTTCAGGGACAATTAACGTAGTGTGAGGTGGGGCTGAGCCAAGAGGGAAGAAGTTCTTCTCCCCAGAAACCTTCCTGGCTGAAATAACACAGAATAGGCAATAAGAGCACTTAAACCTTAAAATCCCTAGGGTGGGGTTTTATACTTGCACCATATCAGAGCTGATTACGGGGCACATCTGCACTGCTGTTTCGGTACTGGCTAAGGCCACCACTCCAGCAGTGATAAAAGTCCTAAATGAAATTAAGGTGATGCAGAGGATGAAAGGAGGGCAAGAGCAGGAGAGAGAGGCAGGGGGATTACACACCCTCAGCACAACAGACAACTTGCCTCACCAAGACTCACATTTCAGAAATGCCTCAAGAACATCTAAGCCTCAATGCCCTTTTCAAGGGTAATGCAGGCTCTGAGAAACCTCACCACACTGCAAGATGACGGGACTTCGAGCAAAACTACATCATGCAAGAGACCGTGGGGCAGAGCAAACCCTGGCTCAAGCCACCAAGTCTCAAGTTCAGCTCTTAAGCTCCCATCAAGGCTCAAGCTCATTAGGTGACTGCCACAGATCTGCACGCAGTAGCCCAGCATTTGTGTGGGGGTGTACCCACACAAAAAAACCAAGAGGCAGTTCCCCTTCCAGACTGAACCCGATCTGACAGGACACCACTCAAGTGTGTCTGTAGCCTCTGTCTTGGTGAGCCTTGAATCAGGGAAGGGATCCCTGGGGTCAGCTGAGTGTCTGCACCCTCCTCCTCATGGCCTTCAGCTCGGAGGCGGCAGTGGATGAAGCCAGCTTGGCAGACCAGTGCCATAGACATATTTGCTGGTCAGACACACAGTTTCAGGTACTGTGGGCACTGGTCACCTTGAGCTCTGACATCCGAATTCCAGGCCAAGGCTTCCCATGATGCGCATTCTCAAACTTCCTCTGGTCCTGAAATGATCTGGGGAAAACCTGAGCAGCCAGAAGAAAGAACTCCACTGAGCAGGCGAAGCTGGGAGTCCCGGTGAACCACAGCCAGTGCCTTTCACAGCAGGAGGTTTTGCTTTATGATCCTTAGGCTGTTAGTACCACAGTGAGAACTCTCCTTTCTAAAGATGACACAAATGTACATCCTCAAACTGCTGCTGCTGCTAGAGCCAAGTATTTGTAGTGAGAAGCATCGTAAACACCTTGAGAACAGGGCAAGAACTGTTGGCTCTGAATATTCAGGAAGGCAAAAGAAAGAAAACAAAGCTAGCAGCTGGAAAAACATTTCTGGGGTTTAGAAGTACTTCCTCACAGTGTCCAGTGCCTGCCATCTATTTAGGGCAGGAGGGGAAGGTCACACTAGGAGATCCCCCTTCTTCCTTTCCCTCAGAGAGTGGAAATGCGTTTTTTTCCTCATGAGGACATTTACCTCCCCGTCCTTGGAGACCCTTCTGCACAGTTTACATTTCCACATGCTCCACAAGCAGCGGAGCAACTTTTCCATCCCTGAGGTGCCCAAGCTGCAGGGAGCTGGGCTGAATTACTGCCAGCCGCTCTTGTGGAGCCAGACAGAGGGTCTGCACCACTGCCATGCCAGGAGCTCCTCGCTCCTTTGCTGGGGCTGCAGGGACGGGAGAAGAGGACCAAGCATCAGCTGCAGAGTGCCTTCCGCAGAGCAGCTGCCAGCAGGCGCACTGAGAAAAGCCAGCCTGTATACAGCAGGCTCTGCAGGACCACCTCCAGCCAGCAGGAAAAGAAAGGGAAATCGAGAGCAATTAACACTGTAAATATTGCTATCATCAAATTCTTCTGAGAATTAGGGATGCTGTTAAGTACAGAAAAACCTAGAGGCAAAAGAGGAAAGGGGCACTTTACTAGCCTCAAATAGCACCTCACTGAGTGACCAGAATCTCCCCATATGAGAAATTTTCACTCTTGACAATCTCATGCTACCACCTCTGCAGATAATTTCAAAAGCCAGATGAAGGTTTATATTCTCTAATTAATTCACTTTTTTATTCAGTTCCTGAATAAACATGTTCACCCTTTTTCTTCTGAACAAAACTTTATTCTGGTCATATAGCAAAGCAACACTCTGAGATGGAAAATAACCCACGTGGCTCATCTGTCTAGAATTTATATCTAGCAATATCTTATATGTATTTTTCTCCAATGTTTTTTCTTTTTAATATTCAGGAGAATATAAAAATAACAATAAACCCCCCTCCATTATGTTTCTGGTGGTTCATGGGTTGGTTGACAGGACTATAAATGTAATAATGAGGAGGTTTGAGGGGCAGTTTAATGTTCTTTGCTAGCACATGATGCTTTCAGCCTAAGGCATCGCTGGAGGCCGGTACCACTTCACCTGGACCAAAATCACCGTGGAACAGCCATTAAATCACTCAGATTTAAATGTAATATTACTATGTCTAGAGAATATTACTGTAATCCAGATTTGAACCATCATTAGTCCATAGCAAAGCAAGTAGGAATGCAATCTGAAACCTTGAGAGATCTTCATCTACCGGTAACAAAGGGTTCTAAGTCCACCTCTTCCTCCCACCTATGCCATTTTACGGTGGCATGACTCTCACAGACTTCCGAGTTGTTTCTTATGCTTGTACAAGCAAGAGGCTTACAGTCTCTGGGTACTTTGGAATATATATATATATATACACATATTCCAAAACACCCACTTATATATATATGGGGGGGGGGATGTTCCACTTATCTGTATAGGTCAGGGATCTTCAGCCTTTATTATTACATGTTAATCTTTGTCATGCAATATTATTTTCCCAGGCCAGGACCCATTACACTTCACGTGCCACAGCACGGGCTGCAGCAGCACTGGCTGGGTCTCACAGCCTACCTGAGGCAGACCCCTTGGGTACATTTCCCCACCTTTCCCAAACTTATAAAATGCTCCA
>NW_010425661.1:4546-5311 GCF_000710305.1 Buceros rhinoceros silvestris | reverse complement strand
CATCAGGTGCCTACTTGGAAAAATATCGTTAGGTAAAGACTTACGTGGTTAAGGAAAGATTGACTCAACTGTTAGTAAAAATGGATGAAAAAAATCCCAACTTTCCAAGAGGAGCATTGATGGGTTTTAGTCTACAGAGCTTTGAAGGGAGTCAAAACTGTTCCGGATTTGGCTGCGTGTGGTTCACACTTTGAGAATTGCTTGTTTCACTGCTGGTAACGGTATGCACCACCCCATGTCCCCGAATGCCTCCAGTTTAAAGAGCAGTCTCTCCCTCTCAAACCACATTTGATTAGAACAACCCTGGGCAAGATCCAAAACCTGCCTGGATCGAGGAACAGTATGTCACGTTGGTTTCAGCCCAGGACCGAGACATGTCACATCTCTTGCAGACTGGGCATGGAGAGTGGAATTCATTTTCCCTTTTCTTCTGGAGTTGGGGGCTGGAGAAGATGAAGCCAAACGAAGGAAATTGCTCGGCCACGCACAGAGGAAGCATTCTGCATCCCTCTAGTCTCTCTTGCTGGGAGGCACCGATCCTGGCTGAAACCCAGAGCTCGTTGGTACAGACTCAGCTCCCCTTCCCCCTCCTATTAGCATCCCTAATCATCTCTGGGGAGAGGCTTATTTTGAGCAAAATTTAGGCTCACTCCTGGGCAGTCCCACAAGGAGCAGGTAACACTGAGTTAAGGGCCAGGAAAAGTACAGAAAGGGAATGCAACGGTCTGCACATTTTCGGGAGAGGAGAGGAGAGGAGAGGAGAGG
>NW_010425661.1:4072-4466 GCF_000710305.1 Buceros rhinoceros silvestris | reverse complement strand
ATGTTTTGGGTTAACCCAGGTGGACAACTAAGCACCAGATAGCTGCTCACTCACTTCCCCTGCATCCCCAGTGGGACAGGGGAAGAGGAAAGGAAGAATAAAAGCAAGAAATCTTGTTGTTCAAGATAAAATAAGTTACGTAAGTGAAGGAAGGAGAGGAGAGGAGAGGAGAGGAGAGATAAGAAAGAAAAAAGAATTAAAAAAGAAAAAAAAATTACTCTGTCTCTGGTAGGTGGGATTTACCATGACTATTATGGTCCCTGGATATCTTAAACCACTCTTTTACAAGATTTTAGCCTTAAAAATAATAAATGAGGAGTTATAAAGGTCTGAAACTTCAGCCTAAGCCAAACATATGGTGAACTAATGTATGTGAAAACTTCCCTGTCTTCTG
>NW_010425661.1:1073-3930 GCF_000710305.1 Buceros rhinoceros silvestris | reverse complement strand
CTAATGCCCCTTCCTGCTGTGAAGCCAGGCTTCCTCCATCAGGAGCCACCGGCCGCGAGGGTGGCGGGCAGCAGGCAGCTCTACTTGTGACCCAAGCCTGAGAGGGGGAGCCGCAGCCCTTCACATACCTCGCTGCCCACTCCGATGTTTTTGTCAGGCCCAAAACATTTGCTGGTTCTCAAGGAATGGAAAGTGCAGCTTCTTCCTCAGTTACATGCACCTCTTTCTAAGTAGGGTATGGATGTAGGAAAAAAAAGTCCGCCTAGGGCTTTCCTATTCAGACCAATCCCTCTGTTTAGAAAGCGTTGAGCGCTGGAGCGTACCTGACACCCAGCTATTTACATAAATCAAATCTATTCTTAGCAACCCCGGCACGAATCTGGGATAACTCCGCTGAAGCCAGTGTTGTTTTTTCAATTTGAACCATGTAACTGAGAGTTGCGTTTGGCACAAAGTAATAATTTCTCAGCAAGGAGGGTACATTGCAGCAGAAGGCATCGCAGGGGCTATCCGGTAAAGACCACAATGACAGAGGACCCTTTAGTAACGCGCTGGGTTGCTGTAGATGGCACTCACTCCTTGCCTGTACCTATGATACACGCTGTGACTGCATGGATTTTATTATGTAAATGCATCGTCGCAAATGCTTTCATACTTCAAAGATCATGCAGATGATTTTCTCATCACACGACACGCGTGACGAAGCAGCTATGTGAAAGCTGCACACCAGGACAAAATAAATCAACATTTTTAAGCCCTCACTTTGCAAGTGTATTACAAGGAAGGCCCTCAAGAGCGCTCTGCTCTTGAGACTTCTCTTCAAAAAGGACTAACTCCGTCCTGCTGTCTCCAGCCCTCCTTCTTCCCCGGGAGTCCTGGGGACTGTCCTCTGACAGCAGTTTCACAGGGCAGAGCGGCACTGGGGATATTCCTCATCGAGACGTGGCTGGCAAATGAAGCCCAGTAGCCACCACATACAGACTCCTAACTATGTGTTTGTTCAATGCACTGAAGCATTTGCTTTTCCTTTAAGGGCTTTTCTTTAAATTTAACACCCGCCCCAGGTCAGGCGCTCTTCATCCAGTGACGTACAGCACTAAAGGCTATGTAGCCACTGTGCCACATAGACAGGACTTGCCAGATTGACATTAGTCATTCCCTGCAAACAGAAACAAAGCTTTGGACAAGGAGAAGGGTAGGTAGTGAAATAATCTGGATGGCACAATTTTACATGTTTGCTTTGATTGCCCAGCTCAGGTCAGTGGATCACTGCAGGAACCTAACTAATGCTCTGAACTGGTCTCAGCAGAACTCTCTCTCCATCCACTGCAGAGGGAACAAAGGGAGGGTAAGCTCAGGCAGGTCTTTAAATCTAGGAGGCTTTTATGTTCTTTATTTTCAGTCTGTAGATTTGATTGTTCTTTTAAAACAAGGAGAAGGCTTCTCCTTATCTGACTAGCCTTAGAGCATGAGGTTTTTGAAATGGGGATTGAGTTGTCCTACATGTGTGTACAACAACCAGTACAATCAATCAGATACAGCGGGCGCCTTGAGCCACCACCATCAAATGACCGAAGTGCAACATTACGACGGGGCTTTTCCCACTCCGTGGGATGAGGAATCATGAGGGGCTTTACCCAAGCCCTGACTTTAGGATTTGGTCCTCTGTGGCTACGTACAGACACACGCACACTTGCGCACTCGTGCACATCTTGTTATGCTCATCGCAGGATGCAATATAGTAACGGGAGAAGGGAAGACAGAGTTAAGTACAGCATATTTACTAGTAGACATGACTGAGAATATTGACATCTACCAGGCACACTTATCGCCCTGCGATATAGCAGGGGAGGTGTCTGGGAGGTGGGGCCATGCCAGTTAACCTCAGGCGCTTGTCCAAGCACAGCGAGAAATCTTAGGTATGCACGAGGGTTGAAATTCCATTACAGGTTTTAAATAATTAAACGCTACATGTTTGGAGGCTCATTCCTTCCTATTACTTTTTAAATAATTAATCTGTATTTACATCTATTGAACTTCATGGAGCTATACACATAACAAATCTGAGTCAAGCTGCAGAAGAGAGATTTTTCCTGTCTGACAGCACTACAAATGTTTTTTTGTTGTATACAGTAACTTCAGCTATTAGGGATCAGTCAAAAAACAAATCTAAGCTAGATGCTGTACATCACAGGCACATGCGTACGGGCTTTTCTATCAAATTATTCACAAGTAATCAAAACACTAAGAGAAACTGTAAATCCCCAGAGGAAAAAAATGTGCTTCTAGCATCTCAGAATAGTAAAAAGTGATTTGAGTTGGAAAAGAGCAAACCCAAAAACTGCACGTATTGTTGCTACTGAACATATTCATTATGTTCAAGCTAATGCTTGAACAGTTCCGTGTAACCTGTCGTAAGTTTGATTAAAAAAACCCCAGAAATTCCTGCAATTGGAAACAGTAAACTCAAAGCCTAGAAAAACAGATATAACAGAATAACACAGTCTAGAACAGCATTAAAAAAATCTTTATCGAGAGTACTTCTCTTCCTACAACATTATTTCCCTCTATTTGCTCCTGGTTCAAGCTGAACAAGCCATTAAATACCCAACACGTTTCACCTAAGTGGAACTACAGATGATGCATCAAAGCAAACAACCAACACCACTCAAACCTTCAAAACAATAAAGCCCTGAAACGCGCTCTTGGAACTGTAGCTCTGCCCTGGGACCTGAATTTGTAGCGATGCCATCGGGATTACGTGTTCATTGTCCACGTGATTTCCAGCTCAAGTGAGCTTCTCTTCACAAGTAAGCAGATATACATGTGTTCACTTCTGCAATTCTAGCCGGCATTC
>NW_010425661.1:0-976 GCF_000710305.1 Buceros rhinoceros silvestris | reverse complement strand
AAATTCACTCCGAAAGTCCAGCGAAGTTATTTCCTTTTCAAACAGCATTACTACTAATAGAAATACTGCTGGCCAAACAGTTCCTTCAATTAGAATAAGTGGAGCAAAGCTGCCTTCAAACTGAGATCTCAGTTACACCTGCACAGTTATTCTGGAAGTTAATTAGATTGCACAGGGGTAAATAGGGACTTCGTGTGCTCTTCAGAGGCCTCCTAACGGCAGAAGGCATATTAGGAAGAGAAGAAAGAAACCAACTTGGCTTTCAAATCTCAGGCTGGTTTTGCAAGGAAGGGAGCAAAAACATCTGTACCAGATACGCGTTGGCGTTCACAGGAATCCAGCGTCACCTTGCAGGGCAAAGGTTTGCCTAAAAGATGTCTTGCGACATTCTTATTTGGTTATCAAAAACCCCAAACAACCAAGGACACCTAAATTAAGGGCAGGCGTTGGATCCGATAATGGCAACTCTCCCGTTCGCTCCTTTGACCTGTGCCGCTCTAATTCAGAGTCCCGAGGACAGAAGCTGCGCGTTTCTGAATGGCAGAAGACAAACAGGGCTGCAGAAGAAGGGACCACGAGGTCAGATTTCAGTGAAAGCCTGGCTTGCATGCCAGGCACGGAGATCAAGGACTGTCTAACTCAAAGCACAGGAAGAATCAGCGCTTCACATGTCAGCTGTTTCAAGGATTACAAGCCCTCCTGTTTCTGGTGTGAAGGTAATAATCAGAGCAGCGGATGCGTGAGGCTCCTTGCAGCGATAGCTGAATGTGCAGCCCTCGATTTGGATTCAGTTTGCGGGATTTTGTTTCCTTTTTAGACAAAGCCAACGGTGCCAAGTATTCATATTTCAAGGCTGTTTTAAGGATCAAACCCCATCTTAATAAAAAGACAAGCAAGATTCAAAGCAGAAAATTATATGGGAGCTTCACATACAGTCGGTAGAGAGGCAGGATTGTGACTTTTTGTCAGAGGTATT
>NW_010425660.1:11299-11535 GCF_000710305.1 Buceros rhinoceros silvestris | reverse complement strand
GCTGATGTCTGCTGAGCATGAAGCTGCTCTGAGCGAGCAGGATTAGTGCCAGGCTGTGGGTTTCTGGGGATGCCAAAATGCCCCATGGATTAGGTGCCGCCTCGGAGCACCTTGGTCCCAGCCTCCCCCTCCCTGGGGTCCCTGCAGAGCTGCAGCCAGCGAGTTTGGAGAGAAGAAAAATCGCAGCATCAATCAGAGCAGGGAGCGAGAGAAGAGCCGGGTGCGTTAGGTGAATG
>NW_010425660.1:10913-11180 GCF_000710305.1 Buceros rhinoceros silvestris | reverse complement strand
AGCTGCAGCCAGCGAGTTTGGAGAGAAGAAAAATCGCAGCATCAATCAGAGCAGGGAGCGAGAGCAGAGCCGGGTGATTTAGGTGACTGGTCACCGCCGTAACTGATGATGAGCTACGAGTTGAGGAGAGAGAAATAAGAACGCGACACGGGCTGGCGTCTGTTTGCACAAACTACTTTATCCACAGCCGGGATCCGGCACCCGGGGAAGTGATAAATCCACCTCGCCACAGCTCTGCGCTTCGAGGCGATGCTGCTGAGGGAAGGG
>NW_010425660.1:9387-10789 GCF_000710305.1 Buceros rhinoceros silvestris | reverse complement strand
CGAGGCGAGTCTGCTGGAGGAGGGCAGTGGCTCGGCCGTGAGTTACTGCCTGGGGAGCACCGATGCCAGCTGGTGTGGGACCCCAGCGGTGCCAAGTCTCTGGCATGGGACCCCAGGGGTGCCAGGTCTCTGGTGTGGGACCCCGGGAGTGCCAGGTCTCCATCATAGTCCATGATGGGGAGGATGGAGGCAAACAAGACGTGCAGGGGACCCTGCAGCTCCTGATCCCCTCCTGTCCCTGTTACTCCATGCATCACGCTGTTGCTCCTCTTCCCCCTCAGCCCTCCTATCTTCTTTAGCTCACATTTAATAACAAGCTGCAGCCCAAGACGAGGAAGGAGGAGGAAGAGGAGGCACCGGAGCTGGGTGTTTCAGTCCTGTATGCCTCTTCCCGTGCGCCAGATGGGCTGAGGGAAATCATCCGTCATTGTTTATCCAGACGTGATTCTGCTGTGCGATGTGTCAGAGTCACCTTCCCTGGGTGGTCCCGGCTCCTTCCCCCTGACACTGCTGGTGCTGCTCCTCATCATCCGAAAGGGTCCCTGGCCACAGCCAAGGGTGATGTGTGACGCTGTGATGGAGAGTCTGTGGTGCTTTCAAGGACAATTAATCACCAGCAAAATAAAAGCAACATGAAATCTGCGGGCAGGCTGAGATGAACGTGGGCATCGCTTTCCCCTGGTGCTCTAGGTTCCCATCTCTCCGCTCACCTTCAGCGGTGCAAACTTCTCATGGCTTTATTTAAGCACATGAGGCGCCCTCCAGCCCCAGCCCCTGACGCTCACGTACCCGAGGCCGGCAAACAATTTACACAGAGATGATGTACGACCTGCCTGCTCATCTAAGTTTGTGGCTGAGATGTCTCCGCAGAGAGCGGTGCTGGCTGGGAGGAGGGGGGTTCCTGGCAGGATCGAGCTGCGGCAGCCGTGCTGGAGGGGGCTCTTATTGCTTTTTCTTTAAATTGAGTTTGGTTTTTTTTTTAAAACAACCTCACGAACTGATCCCCCGTCACCCTCCCCCCGCCGTGGGTAATGGCAGGTAAATGGATCGCCGGGTGCTGGGCAGGAGTGGAGGCTCTCCCCTCTGCCACACATGTGTGCCCAGAGCTCCTCCGTGCCCACACACATGTGGTGAGATTTGCTGTGCACGCGGCAGCGTGTCGGCACTCGTGAGCGCGTATGCTCGCTCCCGCTGTATAGATGGGGGTGCGCAGCTTTATGGCAACTGGAATGGAAAAGACAATTGGATGTCAAAACCCATCCGAGGAGCCCATTTATACCCACCGACTTTTATGGGATTCCCACTGATTGATTCGAGCCCCATAAAACTTCCTGCAGCAGCTCCCAGCCCTCCCCGCTGGCTCTGCCTCTGTTACGCAGGGATGGGATTGACTCCCCTGCCT
>NW_010425660.1:8254-9296 GCF_000710305.1 Buceros rhinoceros silvestris | reverse complement strand
CAGCGGGGATGGGATTGACTCCCCTGCCTGCGGTGGGATTGCATCCGCCATCCCGGGATGTGCTGCTCCGTTCCAGCTCCCTGCTGGAGCCGCTCCAGATACGGGATGTGGTGCTGTGCTGCCATGCAGCTCTCACATTGCCAGAGCATCAGCCGGGCCTGGGGGCTGTGGCCGGATCCTGCACTTTCCCTTCCCAGTCACCTTTTTCTCAGAGTAGAGGTGAACTTCACCCTCCACCAACGGGCTCCAAGTGACACCAGTCCATTCAAGGCAGGAGCTGGGCTCCTTCACGCTGTCCCCGGCAGGACGAGCCATCTTGGCACCGGTGCCACGCGGCACAGCTCCCCGTGCAGAGCAGTGAGGATGCTGCCAGGCTGGAGGGTCCAGGTGGAGAGCAGCAAGGGGGCACGGGGCCACAGGGAGGCCGATGGCGTGTGATGGAGAGATGGGGAAGGTCTTGCCTGCGGCTCATCAGCATTAATCACTGTGTGCTATGGCCAATCAGCGACTTGAGGAGGGCGTAAATCTGTGTGTCGGCACAGTTCATCCCCCCCAAACCCAGATGGGTCTCTGGGGGCTGGGAAGGACAGTCTGGCCAGCCAGGGATGGGGACACGGGGCTTGACTCCCCCCGTGCCTGCAGCGTGGCTGGTCCCTGCTTTTGGGAAGTCCTGCGGAGCACTGGCGCTGAGCTGGTGGGATTGGTGTCTGCCCCGGAGAGGGCACAGCAGGGGCACTGGCGCAGGTCACCGTTTGTCACCAGGAATCATGCGATGCTGCTGCACATTCCATGTGGAGAGCCCGGGACTCAACTGGTGGGTACTGACCTTGCACCCGTTCCACCGCGCTGACCCCATGTTTGGTGGGGGGGGTCTCTCTCCTGGAGGAAGGTGATGGAAAGACCTTTCCCCGCATCCCTGGAGCTGCTCGCACTTGTCGGAGCGGCTCAGCTGGCAGCTGCCCGCCAGCTCTCTCTTTTCCACGGCTGAGCACACTGACCTTTCCCAGCGCTTCCCAGCTCAGCGCCCAGCCACCGCTCCTGC
>NW_010425660.1:7929-8151 GCF_000710305.1 Buceros rhinoceros silvestris | reverse complement strand
GGGGGGGGAGCGGCTGCAGATGAGCAGCCCCAGCTCCTTTTCCCCAGCCCTCTCCTCCCCAGCCCTCATCCAGCACCTATTAATATTTATACCTCCGGGTGTGTGCTGAGAACTTGGACACAATCAGGACACTGAAGTTGTAGCAGGGGGACAGACAGCGGGCTGCCGCCGGAGTCCAGCATGGCAGCACCCGGGACACAGGGAGGGATGGCCTGGATGAGG
>NW_010425660.1:6599-7869 GCF_000710305.1 Buceros rhinoceros silvestris | reverse complement strand
AGGGGGGCAGACAGCGGTCGGCCGCCGGAGTCCAGCATGGCAGCACCAGTGACACAGGGAGTGATGGCATGGATGAGGGTGACAAGCAGAGTCTGGTCCTCCCAGAACTTCCAAGACTTGCGCTGAAACAGCACGGTGCAGCCATGCTGCCGGCTTCCACGAGTCAGGGAGGGAGATTCCCCAGCGCCCGGCACGGGAGCACAGCCGTTGCATTGCCGTAACATCACTGGAGCATCTTCATCTCCGTTATCCCACCGTTGCCATCATGTTGGCATCACACAGCTCTGCACCCATCACGGCCCTGGGAGCGCACCGGTTTGCTAGGGATTCCCCCAAGCCTTTCTCCAAGGGCTGAAGGCCACAGTGGTATCTCATCCTGGTGGCTTCTCCTTGTGGCAGCCTGGTCAAGGAGGGGGCCGGGGCTGAGCTGCTCCACCTCGGTCCCTGCGTTGAGCCCAGAAAGCTGAGGGCTGCCTGATGCATTGCTGTGCTCCCACTACGGCATGTCCCTGGTGTCACGGGAAGGACAGGGACACACGCCGGCTCCATCCTGGCAGCTCCCCTCACAGGGCAACATGTTCCCACCCCTTTTATAAAAAGCAATGCTCCTGTAATAAAGAATTTAATAACCCGCTGTGCCTGTGTGGATAGAAAACTCATTTGTTTAATAGGCAGCAGTTTGGCTTTGTCATGTTCATTTAGTTTTTAATGACGCACAGTTGTGCCAATATTGATTTTAGCTTATAGGGACTCAAAAAATTTACTATCTGGAATTATCTGAAATGTAGCCGATTTATCTGGCAGGCGGGAAGACGGATCTCTCCCCGCCCCGCTCCCAGCTGGCCTGATGTCTTGTCAAGGGCTCTGCGTGATGCCTCACCCATGGCACATGGTGGCAGCTGGTGTCACCAAGCCGGACGTCACCCAGCTGACCTCTCCCATGGGGAAACTGAGGCACAGGGAGTGGTTCCGCCAGGTCAGCCTTTGCCTGTGAGGTCAGGCTGGGAAGTGGACCCAGCGGTCAGGGCTCTTTGGCTGTGTTCCATGAGGCTGTTTGGGGTGGGAGGAAATGTGGTGGAGCAGCCTGGACCTGCCTTAATCGCTCGCTGCTGTGCGGCCTCTGCTCCCTTCGCTCATGTTTCATGACTCAGCAGCTCTCTCACAGCCCATCACCCCTCCCGGCACGGGGTGACAATTGACAGCAAAAGCCCTCGACAGCCCCTTATCGAGCATAATTACTCAGCATGAACCAGCCGGAATCTATTTACGT
>NW_010425660.1:6213-6459 GCF_000710305.1 Buceros rhinoceros silvestris | reverse complement strand
AGGAACCAGCCGGAATCTATTTCCCGAGTGTCTGCGCGCTCTGCAGCCCCCGGCTCCTCCCAGGGTGACGCAGGGCGATGCTTGGGGTGCAGTGACCCCCAGCACTGCCTTCCATCCCGACAGCCCCCAGCAAGCAGAGTGGAGGCGGCTGGAGCAGCAAACCCAGCAGATCCAGGGGGCTTGGTGTGAGAGGGGGCTGGGCAGGGTCCCCCCTGCCCACGTCTTCCCTCCGTCCTGATCCCAACC
>NW_010425660.1:5482-6023 GCF_000710305.1 Buceros rhinoceros silvestris | reverse complement strand
TCCCCACTGTCTCCCCTTCCCTTTTGCCTGTTCGTCTCTGCCAGGCACCAGCGATCGCCCGCGCAGCCTCTGCTCAGTGTGGTTCGTTATGCAAGTCTGTAAATATATTATTTACTATTTCCCCCATCATTATCCATTATTTATCACCTAATTCTGTAGTGCCGGAAATCAGCGCAGCACCTGAAGCCCCCTGTGCTGGGAAACCACCTGCCAGACGATGGAGAGCTGAGGCCAGGGCTGAACCGAGCGGGTATGGTGAGGCTGGGGGCAAGGACGGGGGCAAGGATGGGGTGGGTGTGTCAACTCCTGTCACCCTCCCGATGGCCCTGGGACCAGATCCTGCAGGCAGGGAGGGCAGCTCCCAGCTGAGGACCATGCCCTGCTACGGGGCAGACACAGGCTGGGGGCTGCGGTCACTCCCCGCACACACCTGGAGGGGTGTAACCTGCAGGTGGGTTAAATCCTCTAGTTTAAGGCAGAAGAGTTAAATGCACTTGAACTGGGCTGGGGGGTTTGTGCTGGTGAGGCTGGGGGTGCCCAG
>NW_010425660.1:4878-5369 GCF_000710305.1 Buceros rhinoceros silvestris | reverse complement strand
TTGTGCTGGGGAGGCTGGGGGTGCCCAGCTCAGTGCCAGAGCAAGAAGATTCTAGAGCTGATCAGGAAGGAGCAAACTGGTCAGGGGTAAGCCAAAACTGATGTCTGTTGGTGACTGGTAAGGTGAGCTTTGAGCTCTGCTGCTTTTGCGAGCTTCTGCTGTCAGGTACCCTGAGCTGTGGGGTGTGAGCGGGTGCTTGGGTCTGCAGTGGGTGCCTGTCTGTGCTTCAGTGCAGAGGCACCGGGCAGAGTGCGAGCAGTGGTGAGAGGTGCTAAAAGCTCGGCTGCTGTCTGCCCCAGTCCTTTGCTTTTGGGTCTGGAGTGCCCAGCAAAAGAAAAGCCCCTCTCTGAGCATTGGATGCTGGGGATCAGGAATGGGCTTATTGCAGATACTGTGGCCAAGGGAAGCAGAGCTGGGGGGGTTCCCGCCCCCCCCAGCGTGGCCCTGGCCAGTGCATGGGGCTCAGCAGCCTTTAAACATTCAACCCTGTC
>NW_010425660.1:0-4847 GCF_000710305.1 Buceros rhinoceros silvestris | reverse complement strand
AGGGAAACAGTGGTGGGGGGGTTCCCACCCCCCCCCAGCCTGGCCCTGGCCAGTGCATGGGGCTCAGCAGCCTTTAAACCTTCACCCCTGCAAGCGAGTGATTGAGGGAGTCTTGGACCCAGCCTCTAGCAAAGCCGGCTGGTCCCCAGCTGCTGCTCTTGAGAATTGCTCAGGAAAGTGGCCTTTAAATGTTAAGAAATCATGTTAAAATGAGCCAGGGCCTTAGTTTAAATTTTTAATCTCCTGATTTAAAAACCAGCCTTGAGCTCTGGGCTGTCTGCGCTGTGGAGCCGGCATTTCTGTGCTGGCGGTCTCGGGATGTGGGGCCAGTGCCGAGCTCATCGCTGTGAAGCTGGTGGTTGCACCTTCGCACTGCCGGTACGCAGCAGAGCTGGCTTCCCCCGCGGCCCATCCCGGGGGCTCCTCTCGGCTCTTTGCAGCTGGTAGAGCAAGCGAAGCTCAGCTTTGCAAGTGGTGGGGGAGCAGCTGGCATGTCCAAGAGCTGTGGGGATCCCGGTCCCATGGCTGCGGCTTTGGGTTGTTTTACATGTAGGAATGATTCTGCTCCCCAGGAGCTGCAGCCTCGAGAAGGTCCTCTGGAGAAGGATGTGCTGGTACAAGCCCCCAGCTGAGGAGGGACTGTGGGACTGGAGCAGCAGGACTGGCGTTTCCCCTTGCTATGGGACTTGCCGACCCTCTTGCCTGGAGCAGCACAGGGTCCCTAATCTCTTGCTTTTTGCCTGGCGGGAAGAATCCCCCCTCCAGCAGCAGGTGCAGCTCTTGTGGCGCTGCCCCGAGCTCCTCCGCAGAGCTGCCCGCACTGCGGGAAGGCTGATAAAAGCTTTGTGCTGAAGAAAAGGCTCCTGTTCACGCCGGCTTCCCCGGTGGAGGCTGGCTGCTGCCTGGAGCAGCACAGGGTCCCTAATCTCTTGCTTTTTGCCTGGCGGGAAGAATCCCCCCTCCAGCAGCAGGTGCAGCTCTTGTGGCGCTGCCCCGAGCTCCTCCGCAGAGCTGCCCGCACTGCGGGAAGGCTGATAAAAGCTTTGTGCTGAAGAAAAGGCTCCTGTTCACGCCGGCTTCCCCGGTGGAGGCTGTCTGCTGGGTTTAAAGCCTCTTCCCCACCCTCGCCTCCCGCTCGCCGGGGAGGGGATCGCGGTGCAACCAGCTCTTCCTCCAAAGAGCGCAGGAGAAGGAGCTTTAATGGCAACGCTGGCTCTTCCCGGCGGCGGGTTGGGGAGTTCCCAGCCTGGCGGTGCTGCGTGGGCCAAACCCTCGTGTTTGGGGGGGGGAGCAGGGGTATTTGGGCTCAGTGGGGAAGAGGCTGAGCTCCTCCCTGTCCCCATGTCTCAGCTAGGGTGGTGGGAGTGCCAGGCGGGGCTGCTCCTGCAAACCCTCGTGTTTGGGGGGGGGACGAGGGCTATTTGGGCTCAGTGGGGAAGAGGCTGAGCTCCTCCCTGTCCCCATGTCTCAGCTAGGGTGGTGGGAGTGCCAGGCGGGGCTGCTCCTGTGCTGCTGGTGCTTGTCGCTCCCGAGGAGATGCTCATGACGCTGCTGTTGTGGACAGCAGCACGATGGGCCCAGTGAGCGGGTCTGGGGAGGGCCTGGACCCCTCATACCTCTGCCACAGCACCTCATTGACCACTCGGACCTGTCTGATGGTGGGGATGGGGGGTGTGGAGGTGGAGCAAGGTCACGGGCAGGTCTCTCTGGGAAGGTTCTGGCCCTTCTTGGCTTGTTCCCAATGGGCTGATCTCCAAGGAGAGAGTCAGATCCCGCTCCAAAACGGGACACCCATGACCAGGGCTGGGAGCTGCCGTTGCTGTGCTCTGCCAGCTCCGCTGCCCCAGCACCGAGCACGGTCTTTCAGGAAGATCTTCACTGGGCTGAGACACCCCAAGCAGCCGATGCTGGGAGAGAGCTGTGGGCCGGGAAGAGGAGTGGTGCTGGCGGGAGGGAGAGGTCTTGCTCCTGTTGCAATTCCTTCTCTCAGTATTTTTAAGACATCAAATATTTAAGATGTTTCTCTTCGCAGCTGGTTTGGAGGCTCCTTGCACAGCCTTGGAGGGCAGCGCGGGGCCGGGTCTGCTCTCCAAGTGGAGCCAGCCTCAGTCCTGCCCAAAACCGAGAGATCAGTCCTGAGCCCAGGTGTAAAGACAGGAGTTAATGGAGTGCAGAGACAGCTTGTGGCCTGCAGCACTCCTGGGAATTAGCTCCTCCAGGAGAGCAGAAGCTTCTGGAGAAATTAAAAAGCCATTTCCAATCTTAATTACAAAAAAAAGTGTTGGGGAGCCTTGCTGCAGCCAGTCAATTATCCTCACCGTTAGAAACACGCACCTTTATTGCTAGTCTGGACAGGTCTGGCCTCAGCTCCTGCCCGAGGGAGCTTGTTATACCTCTGGCTGTGAGGCTGCAGAGCCTCCATTACCCGATTTCTCTTCCCGACGCCGGTGCTGACAGCTTGTGGTTACATCTGCCTCCTCTCTCCTCTGACAGTGGAGAAGGACTGAGCTCCTGGAGTTTCTCACTCGCAGGTAGCGCCTCCGACCTCCCCTCTCCTTGCACCTCCCAGCCCCTTCCCTTGGAGCTTGGAGGGGGCATGATGTTCCCTGTGGGATGTTGCTCTTGTGCTCAAGGAGCTGCGGTGCTGCGAAGAAAGAGCCGCTGCCTTGTCCAAGGAAGCCGAGGGATGCTGAGGACAGACGAAGGCGGCTCTTGGCTGTTGTCCTGCAGCCTTTGGATAATGCCGATGGTCCCCGAAGCGCCTGACATCCCAGCAAAGACTTTTACATTTCAAATAAAGCCTTGATCTTTTTTTGGAACTTGCCTTGGTTTCAGACAAGAGTTTTTAATTCAAGCCCGGCGACGTATTTTGGGTTTGACTTTGATGCGCCCTCTTCAAGCAGGAGGCAAAATAACAGCTTTCAAATCTACAAATAGGCCTGAGGTAGCTTTTTGCTGCCCGCGGCGGCTGCGCGAGGCGAACCCCTCATTAGCCGAGGTCTCCAGCAGCAGCTGGGGGACGTGCTGCTGCCGGGGGTCAGGGGTTTCTAGGGAAGAGCTCAAAAGCCCCAGGTCTGATAGGCACTTGGAGACCTGCGCGTCTTCACCCCTTCCAGGAGAGTCTTGGAGAAGCGGGAGTCATGCGACCTGGCTGGCGGCTGGTCCGTGTGCTTGTGCCATCAAGATTCCCGGCGTAATTACAAGTGACACTGCCCCAAATCATGGCTCAGGGCTGGGATTCTTGACAAGCCATGTGATGTTGCTGGAGGATGGGGCCAAAACTCCTGGGAGAGGGAGCGGTGCCCTGTGTGGGGCGGGGGTGTGTGGCGCTTGGCACATCCTCAGGGTCACTGGGTAGGTGGGTGCCACCAGATCTGCTGCCCTCTCTGATCCTTGGGATGTGCCAGCACTGCATGGGGCAGCTCTCAGCATTTCCAGCCGTTCCTGGAGACAGCTGTGGTGCAGCGTGCTGGAACCTGCCACTGCTGGGATGGATTTGGGCAGAGGAGAGCGGCTATGGGGCGGGCAGGGCTGTGCTGCCAGGGCTGGGAGGGAGGACGTGCTCTGGTGGCAGTGTTGCTGCGAGATCAAAACTCAACCCATCTGCCCGGGTGACTGCGGGAACCAGGTACCTGCACCAAGTGGGTAATAAACAGCTCACACCTCGGCAAGATTAATTGTAATAACCATAAATCAACGCAAGCACCGGGGGCAGACACTGAATTTATGGCCCTGGAGACAGGAATTCCTGTTCTTAATGGAACAAAGGCCTGATCCCGCAGGGGCTTGGGAGCGTGCTGAGCATTATCACGGCAGCTCCCCGCGGCAGCCCATGTGTGTCGTGGCCTGGGGAGCAGGGTCTGAGCCCAGAGCGCGGTGCTGAGCTCACCCCTGGCAGGGCAGCCTCTCTCCTTGCGCTTGTTCCAGCCTGTACTGGGAAACACCTCCTGGAGGGGCGAGCCAGGGTTGCAGCCTCCCACGGCACATCGATCCCCGTCATCTGGGTTGAGCATGCCAGCCACGGAGCTGATTAATGCTGGGGTGGGCAAGCGCTGGGTTATTGTTCAGTCTCTCTTCGAGAGGTCGATGGGAAATTTGGCAGTAGCTCTCCAAATACGCATCGTGCACGCAGACATTGTCCCCCCGAGGACCATGTATGATTTACACGTGAGTGCGTATAATGTAGTGGAAACGCACACCGGTGCCCAGGCACTAACGCACGCAGTTGTATCGACGCTCGTGGGAGAGTGTTCCTTCCGTCCCTGCCCTGATTTGACCCGGTTGTGCTGGGCCTGACTTCAGGCTAATCTGCTCACGTTTTCATTTCGCCCTGATCCTTGTAGGTCTCTCGACTCAGAGGGGCTGTGTGTGCTCGGGAGGCTGATCGAGCAGTCAGGGTGGATATCTCCTCCTGTGCAGATGGTGTAGGTCCTTGGGTGTTTGATGCTGACTGAGCCATTCTCCCCCACCTAACGCAAGGCACTGTGCTGGTACAAACGTCTTGGAAATAGGGGCTGATCAAGGCCTGATTCTGTTGGGAGATCTGGGCTTGAGAAACCGCAGGATCAGGCCTGATGAGGTGGTGTGTCATCCGAGAGGTGCTGCTGGCTCATCTCTGGGGTTAAAGCTTTTATTTTTTGAGAACCCTAAAACGTTTGCTTTGCTAATCCTGAAGCAATGAGTTCTGCTTTTGAGCTAGATCGGGGACACCCTGTGTCCCCTCCCCAAGGAGTGGGCGCTGATGCTTTGAGCGCTTCCGGAGGGGCTGGGGGCAGCGCAGGGCGGGGGGCGGCTCCGGGTGCTTGGAGAGGTGAAATCTGCAGAGGCGAGCTACGGCTTCCACAGCC
>NW_010425659.1:0-4134 GCF_000710305.1 Buceros rhinoceros silvestris | reverse complement strand
ACAGCGGTGCAAGGGCGGTGGGGAGGGAGCAGGGGCCTTGCTCTGCCCTGCGCTGCCCCGCGCGTTCGGGGGCGAGGTATGGGCCGCGGCTCCGTGGAGGGCAGCTGCCTACCTCCGTCCTTGGTCTCTCTGGGCTGGACCCAGGGTTGGGTCGCATGACCCTTGTCGGGGTAAATACGAAGGGGACGGCAGAGCCTGCCGTGTCGGGGGGTGACCCGGTAAGCCTCTCCACAAAGAAGCTGAACTCGAAGGATTTCGGCAGCGGAGCCCTTTGGTGTTGTGTGGGAAAGGCGATCAAAAATAACTTTAAAACTCCTCAGCCAGGCATCTTCAGGTGGGCCACAGCTTAGGCTTGGTAAATGCAATGTCAGGGTCAAACAGATGCAAAACGATCCTTCTGAACTGAGGGTGCTGCAGGGGTCTGAAGCACAGCAGCAGCAGACGCTGGAGCATCACTTGCAGCTGGGGAAAACCCTGTGCTGTAGCACAGAATAAACCTGTTGCCCAAACACTGAGCAAACAAAGAATGAGCCTGTAAATGACGCACCAGTAACACGGTGGTGTTTTATGTTATGGGTTCCCCACTCATCGCAGTTCTGTTACCAGAATTGGTAACAGTTCTTCAGTCTGGGGATCAGAGGTTCTCCCTGAGAATTCCTGGGTGTGGCTGGAGGTCCTGCAATCCTGGGATCAATCAAGGTTCAGAAGTGAAGTCCCATTTGGGGTGCCAAAACTGTTACCGAAAATCAGAAGCAACACCTTAACACCCATGTAGCATTAAGAAGGCGGCATTTCTTTCTTTGCAGCACTGGATGCACAGGGGATAATTCCACCTCTTGTGCATACCATATGCTGCCCCAACCAAAGCTTATATCACCCGATTACATACATAGTCATTATTTTCCCAGGAATAATCTTACATATTAATTCTATTTCTTGGAACTGATTAATAATTTTGTATAGTCATTACACATGTGGCCTGGGCTCAGAGAAGCTCCTGTGGTGGTCTCTGGCGCAGCCTGGCGATTGCAGAAGAGGTATTCCTTGGTGTCCTTATCTCAATTTCTACATGCCTTTTTGCATATATGGTCATAAATTGGTAGTATAAGACTATTTGCCACTGTTTGTTGTCATTTATGCTGGTTTTAACCAGCCTTCAGGCTGCTCAGTCCGCCTTTATCTCTTCTGTTTTGTCTCCCCTGTCTGCTTCCCAAGTCATTCCTTCATATCTTTATTGTACAGACATATTTACAAGGTAACATAACAGTTTCAGAAGTCAGCATTTCACATTTTAAGAAATAAAAATTTTAAGCTTACGTAGTTCTCATTCAGCATTATCTTTTATTGTCTTCAGCTCTTTAATGGTCGAATTTGGCCCTGGAATAACATTTACGTCCCTTGCGTCTTTATTTGGTTTAAAGGCTGAATATAAAACAGTGATGTATTGATCAGTAATAATACTCTAATAGATTTTTAATCTTAAAAAAATTTGAAACAGGATGTTCAATTTATCTTCTAAGCAATGTTGTAGAGTAAAACCATTTGTATTTTTTAATTTAAGATAAAGCAAATACATGTATTCACTTTTACAGGGCGACAAATACAGTAAGTTAACAAAATACAGAGAACCAAAAGTGGATTTGGAGATTTAGAAACTTCTTACGATAAATTGTACTCATGTCATCCTGTTAGAGTGGTGGCGTTTATCTTGTTCCTTTTCTGTCAGGGGCCTAAATCACATTACGCAGAATTTATTTTTAATTTAGAAATCAATGGTGAGTTTTACAAATTGACTGAGACAATGAATTAACTGAGGAGGAGTGTTTGCAGACTAGCTCTGGGTCTGCCACGACTTCATGGCACTGGCTGGGCTTACAGTAGTTTTGAGTGAGAGCAAGGTTTGACCTCTGGTATAAGTTGTGCTTTTTTTATACACAGGCAACCTTTGCTGCATGGTTAATTTTACAGCAGAACAGTAAAACTTGCATATCTGAAAAATAGAATGAGCCCTAAGCAAGTCATCATCTTCATTACGTTTCAAAGTTAGTAATTTTTCTTAATAAATTTTTCAGCATTGAAGTAAAGCTTTATAATTAGAGGCATATTGGTTCTTGCCAGCTGTCACTGTAATTTGACTTCTAGGTTTCAAGTCCCAGGTTGACGGATGGAATGACATAGTTGTCCTTTCTCCCAGCACTTGGCTGTGCCTGTGTGGCACCAAAAGATTCGTTTAGATTCTCAGTCCATCATACGTCTCCCATTGCTTTCTCTCCTTAGCCAAGATAAGGATTTGTTTGGTGGGTTTGTGAAAGACTAAGCCCTTAACCATAGTGTCCACTTGCTGGCTTCCATGTATGTGTGCTGTTGGCTGCCATGGATAGTACTGGGGCTGCACCATGGTTGACTTTTGTAGAATCATAGAGTAGTTTGGGTTGGAAGGGACCTTTAAAGGTCATCTAGTCTTAACCCCTCTGCAGTTGGCAGGGCCATCTTCAGCTAGATCAGGTTGCTCAGAGCCCTGTCTAGCTTCACCTTGAATGTTTCCAGGGATGTGTCATCTATGACCACTCTGGACAACCTGTGACAGTGTTTCACCACCCTCATAAAAAAAAAAAAATTCTTCCTTCTATCTAGCCTGAATCTACCCTCTTTTAGTTTAAAAGTATTACCCCTTGTTCTGTTGCAATGAGCCCTGCTAAAAAGTCCCTCCCCATCTTTCTTATAAACCCCCCCCTTTTTAACTACTGAAAGGCTGCAATAAGGTCTCCCTGGAACATTCTCAACTCAGCCTTTCTTCATATAAGAGGTGTTCCACCACTCTAATAATTTTTGTGGTCCTCCTGTGGAATTACTCTGCGATTGGTAGGATCAAGTACATATTATGTCAGATTAAGTATTTTTAGGGTTATAAGGGGGGATACAGATGTAAGAACAGAAAGAAAGAAGAAGGAACAGAGGAACAGAGATGGAGGAAGGCATACTAAGGTATTTTAGGCATTGATGTGGGTTCAGTGATTTGCAGTTGGGGAATACAAGACTTGTTTCCTGGGATTTTGAAAGAAATGTGCGGATTAATTTTCTGAAGAGCTTTAATAGTATGTGCCAAAGGTTAATCTATGGTACACATTGTAGTAGCTTGGAAACATTAAGACATTCTAGAAAACGCTTGGGATAGTTTTCCAATAAATTGGAAGAAAGAGTAGTGTTTTGTCTTCATTTAGTCAGTTGTTCTACCACTCAATGACTGCTGCACTGCTCCACTCCCCACCTCCCTGCTCCAGAAGTGGAACCAGGAAAAGGAAAGGAGACCCGTGAGTTGAAATGGAAATGGATTTAATACAGTAATAGTAATAAAAAATATTATTCCTGATAGAAGGTATTCAAAGTTAGACTCAGCCTGTGTAGTGGTCGTGAGCTGCACACTTTTCTCAGTGAATGCTAGATGTCAAGCACTGGAAGCATCACAGCTCCAGCAAAAGTGTGACGGTCACAGCAGACAGGACAGTTGGCCTCAGGAGTAGAATGATGGGCAAGACCATCCAGGGATGGTGAGCATTGAAGAGAAGAGACAGTCCTCAGCAAGCTTTACTGTTTTAGTGAGTGTTATGTTTATGGTATAGAATACTTCTGTTGGCCAGCTTGGGTCAGCTGCCCTGGCTTTAGCTCCTCCTAGCTTTAGCACTTGGCTAATTCAAAAGTGCTGAAGACCTTGATCACTATGGAGACCTGCATACCATGGCTGGCCACGAACAAATCCAAAAGTCTTATCAACTTCATTCTCACCGAATTGGGTGCTGAAGTCTACTCAGAAATGCAGCTTTCTGTGATTCTATCCCAGGGAAAGCAGGACAGTATTCCACCCCTTATTCTATACCATTTACATCACACCAAAGTTGCTAGTACTTTACTGTCTCTCTCTCTCTCTCTCTCCATATACACATATACACATATATACTGTCAAGGGTTATTGCTGAGCCGGCTCCAGACGAATGACAGATGCTGTCTATTATTGCCTCCGCCCTTCCACCCCTTTCCCCAAGAGGGGAAAGAGAAAAGGAGCAAGGGAGAGAGACTTATGGATTGGAAAAGCAAACTAGAACTAATTTAATGAGAATATTAATAATAAAATGAAAT
>NW_010425658.1:1167-8233 GCF_000710305.1 Buceros rhinoceros silvestris | reverse complement strand
ATATTTATATATAAATATATAAAAAGAAAATAGCACCTAAAAAGTCTTCAGACTGGTCAAAGATGAGAGGAGCTTAGCTGAAACCTATATGGTTTCGTATATGTACTGTGACTTGTAACACCAAAATCTGGAAAGGGAGAAAATTCTAATGCAAGGACATAATCTATTTACACGCTTGTTTTGTGTAAGCCCTTGGACACACGTGGTGCCTTGAAGCCAAAACAACGGCAAAGCTTGCGCCAAACTATACGCAGAAGAATCACTATACAGAATTCAGACTAATCTGCTATTGAGTGTTTCCAGGCAAAGTTCGAAGAACCTCAGACTGAAAAATGCCTGCTCATACAGCAAGCTCCTTCCTCGTCTTTTCAGTTAAAGATCATCCTCTGTAATGAATGATTTATAGTCCTTAAGACGTAGAGTACAAATTTGGCTTCTTGTACTGTGATAGTTATTAAAGGAATACAGGAAATAACTCCATAGGAAACCAGGCTTCAGTAGCCCTGCTTTATGCAAAAAACTGTAATTTAAGACTTCAGCAGTACTGTTAGTTGTATTACAGTTACACTTTCACACTTTCAATTTTTGAGCTTCAATGACTCTCTCTAATGAACTTCACAAACTAAGTACATAGAAAAAAAATCAATGTATCCAGTTTAGATGTATTTTTAGATGCATTTTTTAATTTCATTTGGATAGCAGCAGCTGATTTTTGAGGCAAGTAAACAGTAAAGCAAAATGAACTGCTTTTATTTCTCACTTTATAAACTTTAATTAAGCTCCCTCATTAATTTATTCTAGATAAAGGAATCTGCTCTTTTAGTCTCTACTTATATGGCATCATTTCGTGTAGCAGACATTTCC
This sequence comes from Buceros rhinoceros silvestris, assembly GCF_000710305.1. NCBI lineage: Eukaryota > Metazoa > Chordata > Aves > Bucerotiformes > Bucerotidae > Buceros > Buceros rhinoceros. The sequence goes on along the minus strand of NW_010425658.1, from coordinate 7,369 downwards.
AGTTGTAGGAACAATTTCATCCATCACAAAAACAACCATAAGCACCAAACGGTTGGAATTGGGGGGTTTCCCCTTCAGCCCTCTGAGGTTTGCTGGGCCAAGGACAGAACCAAACCCCCGAACAGCAGCCACTTTCTATGAAAAAGGGGATCTGGGTGCACGACTTGGTCTCAGGACTGCTTCCATCGCTCACGTTAAAAGCCACCGGACAAAACAGAGGTAGTTTTGGAGCAACGGCCGTGTGACCACATCTGTCCATTCTAGTCCGCGGGCACAGACTGCAGCATGGGAAATGCTGATCAGATCCACGAAGACTCTTTTCCAGTGGGAGGGGAGTCAAGCGCTGGAGCAGGTTGCTCAGGTTGGCTGAGAAATCTCTGTCCTTGCAGATACCCAAAACTCAACTGCGCAAACCCGTACTGGCTCTGCCCTGAGCGAGAGACTGGACCAGAGGGGACCCCAAAGGTCCCTTCCAGTTTAAGATCATTGTACGATTCTGTGAATAATTTAGAGTTCAAAGTACTATGTTTTCCAGTCCCTTTGTTTTAAACGCCAAAGAGAAAATTTCTCATCCACACCACAGAAGTTCAGTACTTGTCTCTCGGACCAACTCTTCTGGGTTGCTGTTGGATGGAATGGCTTGTCTAAGGGCAGCCAGGGGTCAAAGAGGCAAGTTAGGGACTGTGGGATTTTGGAGACTGAGGAATTAAAGTAGACAGAAACTAAGCAGGTGTCCACATACAAAGACAACTTTTCTTTGCTGAGGTATTTCTGCCTTACTTCCTAGCCCAGGAAGATCCCTTTCAGACAGCTCTACCTATAAGAAACAACAAATTCAGAGAGAGAGGAAGACCACTTGAATACACGGCGAATATTTTGGCTGGACTAGACTTTTTGTGCAAAGGGAGAATGAGAACACTGAAACTGAGGTTTTTGTTTTGTTCCCCACCAATGGTCAAAGTTAGCACTAAAGTGACAAGATATCAAGAAGTAACTTCAGAATTTTCTTTGTTGTTCTAGAAGAATGATCCTAAACAGCTGAATTTATTATATATTGAGACTTTCAAACATCATGCATTCTCTCTGATCTTGAAGTAAGCCAAAACATTCTACAGCTCTGAAGTGCACAGTACTCACCGACACAAAAAGAAACCTCAAAACACTAAATTTAAACTGATCTGTGGCCGAGTGACAGACAAATGCCCTAAGAGTTTGCAGTGTCCCGGACTCGGCTTCTCTAAATTTGTTTTCTCTTTTGTGGGAACACTGTGCTCAATAAGTTTTAGACTGTTGAAATGTTACCTTGAAAAGGTACCGACATGTTTCACAGCTAGTAGGTCAATTTTGTCAAATTTTTCCTTTTTTTTTTTTTTTCAAGTATCTTGGAATGTCTTATGTCCACTCTCTGGTTTTTGTGGATGAACATGGGGTTATAACTCTTCCTTCTCAAAATGGGCTGGACAATCATTTAATGGCATCACTTCATAACGTGAGATTTTTTGTTTTATTGATTTTGTTGGCTATATGCGACATGATATGCCGGTTGAAATTGGGGGGAATATTTTCTTAGAAACTTTTTCTATACAAAAGGTAAAGAAATGCATCTTAAGCATCCATTAGTAGAGTAGTATTTAATTTCCTTACTCATCTGACAAACAGAAAAATCATCTTTCTACTTTCTACAGACTCCAAACCATCCCATCTATCTAGGAAGAGACAGAACCTGGAGAGAGTCACCCCCCGCAGAAGAGGAAAGATGTTCTGCTCCTCCAGCTGTTACACAGTCTTGTAGAACGCTTTGCCAAAAACATTCCCTGTCATCCCAAGACACATTTTAGAAGAAACACCAACTCCTCCTCCTTACACCTTTCCATGTCTTTCACAATGAACTTAACAAGGTCTATTAGCTTTTAAATCTAAGCAACGGTAGTTAAGTGATGACTTCCTTAAATCACATTAACGCAAACAGTGATAGTTAGTTGCCATCTTAGCACACACAAAGCGATTAACTTGATGTTAGAAGATGTGACAGTTGTTTGTTTTAATGAAACAAAAGTTGTGCTGGATTCTCACCCCAAAGGTGGCATGGAAAATACCCACTGATTAAAAATAAAGATGCAGCTGGTTTTTGGTACTGGATGCGCACCTTGGTAATTCAGATAATTGCTACTTCTGAATGGTTTTGGCTGCTTTTGAAATATTACTCAACACACTTAAAAAAACCCGGATATTCATTAAATCACTGACTATTCTGGTTTCCTAATATACGAAACAAAAGGAACTAACAGTAGTGGATGCTCCAAAACAAGACAAATTTTCATGGAAAACCACTTCAGGTCATAAGCATCTACAAATGACAACTCTAGTTTTAACTCTCTGCTGAATTTCAGGAGCAAGAGAGTGAAGAGTCTATGGCCTGTAGTCCCATGACACATCTCACGATGATTCTCTGGCAGGTAAATGAACAGAACCGCAGAACCAGCGTCATTTACCCCATGGGGCCGCAAACCTGCTCTGCGGGCAGGACTGCAGCAGGATGGGTGCACTAAGCATGGCGCTCAACGGTGAGCTGGGGAAGGGGAGCCCTGAGACTCTGCTAACGCAACTGGATGGCTCTGTGGTGTTGGTATTTGTGACCTGCGTGACAGTAGGCTACCACAGAGAAACCTCCTTGCTCCTGAATGTGACCTTTCCCCTTTTTCTTCTCTCTTGCCTACTATGCTGATGTACTGTTTTTCCCAAGTCAGTTTGGAAGAAAGGTCTCTGTACCAGCCAGCACAACAAACGGACTGGGCTACAGTAAAAAATAAAATAAATAAAGTTTTGCTACATCCTCTTTCACTTGACCTAATTTATCTGTCCTGAATACTGCACAAATCCTTGCAGTAGCATGCCCATTGGCTGCAAAATACAGGATTTATTTCTTTCTTTAGCTTTGTCTTATAATTTTTGTAGAACTGGCCAGAAAACAAGAATTATTCCTAGCTTACTCATTTCTGCTACTAATTCTGCCTGTTACACTCCTTTTAACAAGTCTGTATAATGCCAAGCACCATTAAGGCCTTGACTTCAATGGAGAGTTTTTAATCAAGATTATAAAACAGTAACAATTAAATAGAGAATCTCAATTTGTTGTTTTATAATTACACAGGCTAATCTTGCATGCAAAGTAGACCTAAACCGGATAAAAGCTTTCTGATTTTAAAAAGTCCGAGATTTTTGCCAAAATCCCGCAAAGGAGGGTGACAAGAAAGTTTCCGTCTCTTTCAATGACATACATGAATTTTGTCCCTGCCATATATACTTTTGTCGTCTGAGAGACACCACTAAAACAGAGCTGAAACTACTTGATCATCGCTGGAAGAGACTTTCAAACACCACAACGATGGATCAATAACTTGTCTGAATGCGGTGTGATGGTGTAGGAAGAAAGAGGGAAACATTCAGATACTAATATGCAAAAATATATTCACAAACACAGACCTTAAAATAAGCCTTTTGTGATATCAAAGTCCTTCAGAACATAGTGACCTTATCGACATGACAGTCTCAGACCTGGTTAAATTAACAAAGTATTTGACTTCTGTATTTACGTAAGAGCCCTCACTAAATTTACTAGTATCATCTAAATATATTTTGTCAGTGAAAAAATTCGGAGATACCATATTAATATAACATGCATCAAGAGAGCAATTCAAAATTCTTGAGCAGTCTCAAAATTGAAGTAAGACCTTTGCCTTTGAAGGAGTCATGTTAAATGGGTGGATCTCAATTTCTCAAATTCACTAGTTTAATTGAAAGCCACTGTGAGTAAGGTAAAATATTCTTAAGCAGGCTAAACAGCAAACAATTACATATATTTATGAATTCAAGTAAAGGAACAGCATTTTTATCTCAACTAAGTGAAGTTCACAATAAAAATTAAGTGGAAAAAAAAAAACCCAACCCAAATTTTCAGAAGTTCCATGGCTTGTTTTGGTGACCTTTGCTTTTACAAAATTAAAGAGGAGATATTTTGGAGACTCAATGTGAAACAAGCTCCCATATTTGATTAGAAATGTTGAAGTAATTCTAACAACTGAACAGAGAAATGAGAGGGGACCTTGATGCTGAGAAAAGACAGCAACATGCAAAACACTGACTCCAGTGATACTGAAATAAAGACAACAGAGCAAAAGGCAAAAGGAAATGCTAATTTGTACTGCACAACGTGCCTCCTAACCGCTGTGTGCACGTACTGGCCAAGCTGCCCCGCTGGGTGAGCTACAGCTTCATTTAGCATGAATGTAACTGATGACCTGAATGAGGAAGTTTCTCTCAACTTTCAAGAATATCCGTGAAAATATTACAAAACCCAGTAAAAATGAGATACAAATGTAATCCACCAACCTTCTTGTAGTCCATTTTACTTCCTTTTCCTTGTGCCTTAAAGAGAAAGAGATTTGAGGTAAGACATTTTATAATACAAACTAGAGTTGCAAGAATAAAGAATGCAATTAAAAGAGCTACTACTTTAAACGTAACCAACTTTCTGTAGGAACCTGATGGGGAAAAACCTAAAATACAACCAAATGTGTCACCAATTTACACAAGACGGTTCTGTTTCAGAGAAGAGTGCAGATACTCACTGTAATTTTTATGGGGATTTTTAGTTATGACTTGTAGCTAAATATTTGTTGAATACAAAAGGTTTTGGTCTTAAGAAATCTTGCTGTTTGCATTAATTAATCTCTCCCGTGAGATTCTGAAATAAACTGGACTTCATATCAGCAATAATAGTATTTATTTTCTTAGAAGAGGACTCTCCATCTATCTGTAGTGATTTGCACACCGGTAATAGTCTGGAGCTCTCAAAAGGGCATGTCAGGACCATGTCAGCGCTGTTCAACCTAGGTTGGAGGTGCTTTTGCTTTACAATTGTATTTAAGCATCAGCACCACCCTTTACTTAGCAGATACATACAACGTGTAACTCCTAAACACATTCAGAAAGAAGTATGAATAAATTTTACATTTCTTCTTGCAGAGCATGTTGTCCAAATCCCTCAAGTTTGTCACAGGGCAGTGTAGAAGAGAAGATGCCTGTGTTTCTCACCCCGTGGCAGTGCTCTGCCAGACCCAGAGCATTGCTGCTTAACCACTCTGAAGCCCTTCCCTTAGTCCGATCCAGCTGTATCATTATCACCTCATCCAACTCCAGCTCTTTTCAGGCACATTGAGAAGAAAAATCACCCGTGGCTTTCCCTCTAGCCTCCACAAGGGAAGACCACAAACCTCAGTGCTGCTGGAATGTGTCTCCTGAAAAGATGTGGATTAGGACCACTACCTCTCCACGTCCTCTGTGGAGACTTCAGAGAGCAGCCAAGAGGAGCCGACCATCTGGCATAAGGAGAAGAGCTGAGCCCTGCACTGAAGAGGAACACTATGTGGCAAGCACAGCTTTGAAGAAATGTTGCTGAGATGGCACAAATTTGGAAAATAAATTACTTTTTTTAAGGGAGGAAAAATAAAATAGAGAAAAGAACCAATGAGAGACTCGGCAACCAGAACAGGAAGGAAAACAGTAGATAACAAAACTGATTTCTCCAAAGGAGAAAGGGGACTGATCCACAACTTCAGAGTCAGCTTTTCTGGAATGCACATTAAGAAAACAGCCTCATGGCATTTGGGAGCAGCAAACCCACTGCCAGTAACTGCTTCCTTAGTTGTGTATTCCCATCTCTTTGACTTGCCAGCTTTCATTCATACCGGTTGGATCTTACCGCTTCCTCAAAGCTATCTGGTGGTTATACTGTAGATCGGAACTCACCAGAAATATGTTCTTTAACAAATTATATAGATTCACACCGCAGCAGAGTCTGCCAGCATGTTTGAGGAAGCTGCTTTTCAATTGTAGAGATACCAGAAGAGGTGTGCTCAGCATGCCTCCTCCCGCGTCTAACACGCATTTCAAACAGCAAGAATATTTTCTCATGCTCTGTTCCTTTCAAGCATTCAAGTCGATGGCAGCTGTGCTTCCCCAAGCAGCAACCTTATCTAATCTGTTTCCTAAGCCTTCATTGCTACAACTGCACCTTCACTTTTTTTCTTTCTTTTTATCTGCAGTTTGGCTTTTTGACTTGTACTGATGCCGATGCCAGACACACAGATCTTTTTTTTTTTTTTTTTTTTTTTTTTTCCGCCACCTTTTTCTTTTGTTTTTC